>NC_053492.1:461790916-462028416 GCF_905171775.1 Rana temporaria | reverse complement strand
AGTGTGTGCAAACCTGGTGAAAAACTACAAGAAACGTTTGACCTCTGTAATTGCAAACAAAGGCTACTGTACCAAATATTAACATTGATTTTCTCAGGTGTTCAAATACTTATTTGCAGCTGTATCATACAAATAAATAGTTAAAAAAATCATACATTGTGATTTCTGGATTTTTTTTTTTGATTATGTCTCTCACAGTGGACATGCACCTACGATAACAATTTCAGACCCCTCCATGATTTCCAAGTGGGAGAACTTGCAAAATAGCAGGGTGTTCAAATACTTATTTTCATCACTGTACATACACACACACATACACACACACAAATATACATACACATATACACACACACACACACACACACAGGGCTGTGGAAATTAACTATTAATTCCTCCATTAATCGTTAATTTTTTTGATTGATCAAAATTCTTTTGATTGGTACTCACCTTTCCGCCGGCTTCCGGGTCTTCAGGGAGTTCCGTCGGAGATCCGGTGACATCACGGACACCAGCGGGGCTTGCTGTGTCCATCTGAAGGGCTCCTTTGCTGCACCTTCATATCTGCATGCCGGCGGGACCTTACTATCTGCCACACGCAAGGGCTGTTACACTTCCCTCTATCAACCTGGGATTCTACAACCATCCACTAGGAGTTGTGATAGTTCACGGGACATCTAAATTCAGCAGTAATCAGTAACAGCTTCAGGCATAGGCCCCCTGGAGCAGAGAATCATAGCGGGGGGGGGGGGGTTCTGCCGCCTAATATTGAGAAGCGTGGGGGGGCTGCCGCGAATTAAGAAGCGTGGGAGTGCTACCGCAAATTGAGAAGACTGAGAAGCGAGGGGGGGGGGCACGAATTGGGGGGGGCCCCTTACAAATAAATAAATATATATATATATATATATATATATATATAAAAAAATTATTAAAAAAAACGGGGGGTAGCCATCCGGGGCCCTGTGGACCTTTGGGCCCTTTAATAAAAAAAAAAATATATACATAAAAAAATAAATACATAAAAAAAAGGGGGGGTGCCCTGGGGACCTCTGGGCCCTTTAATAAAAACAAAAAAATGGGGACCTCTGGGCCCTTCAATAAAAACAGGAACAAAAAAAAAAAAAAATGTAAAACATTTTTTTTATACATTTTTTTCTTTTAAAAAGGGGGTTGCCATCCGGGGCCCTGGGGACCTCTGGGCACCTTTATTAAAAAGAAAAAAGAACAAAAAGAAAATAATAAATACAGATTTAAAAAAAATGTTATTTAAAAAAAGGGGGGGGGGGGTTGCCATCTGGGGCTCTGGCGACCTCTGGGTCCTTTAATAAGAACAACAAAAAAAATGTATATAAAAAGAAAAATTATTTTTATTTATTTTTTTAAAAGGGGGGTTGCCATCCGGGGAACCTGGGGACCTCCGGGCCCCTTACAGGTGTACTGCCTGTACCCCCCTGATGGCGGCCCTGAGTAACAGCCCTAAAACTCAAGTTAAACTTTAAAGACCTTTTCTAGGTCTTGGTCGACCAATGTTGTGCGGATAACTGTTCTTTCTGATATTGTTTATATAATGTGTCTTCTACGGCTGCAGTTTCTTCACAATGGTCTTGAAAAACGGTGTTCCTTCCTATGACAGGAAAAGGGTCGGGCAGAGAAAACAATGCTTAGGTGGAGACAGGCTGAATTTCTTTGGTAATAAAAGCTAAGATGAGGCTTTTACTTGTGAAAGAACCCACAGCCTTTCTGTTACTGTTAACCACTTAAGCCCCGGACCAATATGCTGGCTAAAGACCCAAGGGGTTTTTACAGTTCGGGACTGCGTCGCTTTAACAGACAATTGCGCGGTCGTGCGACGTGGCTCCCAAACAAAATTGGCGTCCTTTTTTCCCCACAAATAGAGCTTTCTTTTGGTGGTATTTGATCACCTCTGCGGTTTTTATTTTTTGCGCTATAAACAAAAATAGAGCGACAATTTAAAAAAAAATTCAATATTTTTCTCTTTTTTCTATAATAAATATCCCCCAAAAACATATATAAAACATTTTTTTTCCTCAGTTTTGGTAAAAAAAATCGCAATAATCGTTTATCGGTTGGTTTGCGCAAAATTTATAGCGTTTACAAAATAGGGGATAGTTTTTTTGCATTTTTATTTTTTTATTTTTTTTTACTAGTAATGGCGGCGATCAGCGATTTTTTTCGTGACTGCGACATTATGGCGGACACTTCGGACAATTTTGACACATTTTTTGGACAATTGTCATTTTCACAGCAAAAAATGCATTTGAATTGCATTGTTTATTGTGAAAATGACAGTTGCAGTTTGGGAGTTAACCACAGGGGGCGCTGTAGGAGTTAGGGTTTACTTTGTGTGTGTTTACAACTGTAGGGGGGTGTGGCTGTAGGACTGACGTCATCGATCGTGTCTTCCCTATAAAGGGAATGACGCGATCGATGCGCCGACACAGTGAAGCACGGGGAAGCTGTGTTTACACACGGCTCTCCCCGTTCTTCAGCTCCGGGGAGCGATCGCGACGGAGCGGCTAAAAACAAATAGCCGCGCCGTCGTCCCGGATCGCTCCCCGAGTGGACCCGACCTCCGCATGTACCGGGGGGGTCCCGATCGGACCCCCCACCCACATCTAGCAGAGGACGTACAGGTACGTGATTGTGCCTGTCCGTGCCATTCTGCTGACGTATATGTACATGAGGAGGTCGGGAAGTGGTTAAGCAAATGTACAATTATTATCACCATGACCTCCAAATATTCATTAATTAAATTATTTATATTTTTCTAAAATGTGAATTATTGCTTTTTATCACTGTCAGTTTGCAGAGAGCATGAAATGAATAGGTGAAGACTTCATCCCGGACCCAACTCCAAACTCATGTCCAGTATCTCTTTTCATTAATATTATCTCTCTCAAAAAAAGAAGGAAATGCATAGCATGTTTTTAAAATACAGAATCTCACAAAAGTGAGTTTTTGTAAATATTTTATTCTATCTTTTCATGTGACAACACTGAAGAAATGACACTTTGCCACAATGTAAAGTAGTGGGTGTACAGCTTGTATAACAGTGTAAATTTGCTGTCCCCTCAAAATAACTCAACACACAGCCATTAATGTCTAAACCGCTGGCAACAAAAGTGAGTACACCCCTAAGTGAAAATGTCCAAATTGGGCCCAATTAGCCATTTTACCTCCTCTGTGTCATGTGACTCGTTTGTGTTACAAGGTCTCAGGTGTAAATGGGGAGCAGGTGTGTTAAATTTGGTGTTATCGCTCTCACTCATACTGGTCACTGGAAGCTCAATATGACACCTCATGGCAAAGAACTCGCTGAGGATCTAAAAAAAAAAAATTGTTGCTCTACATAAAGATGGCCTAGGCTATAAGGCCGTGTACACAGGGTCGGTCAAAACCAAAGAAAACGGACTAAAGGACCGATGAAATTTCATTGGTCCAAACCGATCGTGTGTGGGCCCCATCGGTCAGTTATCCTTAGGTCAAAAAAAAGAGAACTTGCTTTAAAATGTAACCGATGGACTGATAACCGATAGGTCAAAACCGATGGTTAGTATGCAAAAGCATCGGTTAAAAACCCGCGCATGCTCAGAATCAAGTCGATGCATGCTTGGAAGCATTGAACTTCGTTTTTTTTCTGCACGTCGTGTGTTTTACGTCACCGCGTTCTGACACAATCATTTTTTCAACTGATGGTGTGTAGGCACATCAGACCATCAGTCAGCTTCATCGGTTAACCGATGAGAACGGTCCTTCGGACCGTTCTCATCGGATGGACCGACCGTGTGTACGCGGCCTAAGAAGATTGCTAAGATCCTGAAACTGAGCTGCAGCACGTGGCCAAGACCATACAGGACAGGCTCCACTCAGAACAGGTCTCACCATGGTTGACCAAAGAAGTTGAGTGCACGTGCTCAGCATCATATCCAGAGGTTGTCTTTGGCAAATAGACGTATGAGTGCTGACAGCATTGCTGCAGAGGTTGAAGGGGTGGGGGTCAGCCTGTCAGTGCTCAGACCATACTCCGCACACTGCATCAAATTGATCTGCATGGTTGTTGTCCCAGAAGGAAGCCTTTTCTAAAGATGATGCACAAGAAAGCCTGCAAACAGTTTGCTGAAGACAAGAAGACTAAGGACATGGATTACTGGAACCATGTCCTGTGGTCTGAGACCAAGATAAACTTATTTGGTGTCAGATGGTGTCAGGCGTGTGTGGCGGCAACCAGGTGAGGAGAACAAAGACAAGTGTGTCTTGCCTACAGAAAAGCATGGTGGCGGGAGTGTCATGGTCTGGGGCTGCATGAGTGCTGCCGGCACTGGGGAGCTACAGATCATTGAAGGAACCATGAATGCCAACATGTACTGTGACATACTGAAGCAGAGCATGATCCCCTCCCTTCAGAGACTTGGCCGCAGGGCAGTATTCCAACATGATAACGACCCCAAACACACCTCCAAGATGACCACTGCCTTGCTAAAGAAGCTGACGGTAAAGTTGATGGACTGGCCAAGCATGTCTCCAGACCTAAACCCTATTGATCATCTGTGGGACATCTTTAAATGGAAGGTGGAGGAGTGCAAGGTCTCTAACATCCACCAGCTCTGTGATGTCGTCATGGAGGAGGGGAAGAGGACTCCAGTGGCAACCTGTGAAGCTCTGGTGACCTCCATGCCCAAGAGGGTTAAGGCAGTGCTGGAAAATAATGGCTGCCACGCAAAATATTTACATTTTGTGCCCATTTTGGACATTTTCACTTTGGGGTGTACTCACTTTTATTGTCAGTGGTTTAGACATTAATGGCTGTTTGTTGAGTTATTTTGAGGGGACAACAAATGTACACTGTTATACAAGCTGTACACTCACTACACAACATTGTAGCAAAGTGTCATTTCTTCAGTGTTCTCACCTGAAAAGAATATATAAAAATATTTACAAAAATGTGAGGGGTGTACTCACTTTTGTGAGATAGTGTAGGTGTAAGCCGTAACCATAACCTTTGTGCACTGATCCAAATAATTTGGTGAATGTGGGATTATGGTGTGGGGTTGTTTCTCAGGGGTTGGGGTGGTCCCTTAGTTCCAGTGAAGGGAATTCTTAAGGTATCAGCATACCGAGACATTTTGGACAATTTTCTTGCTTCCAACTTTGTGGGAACAGTTTGGGGACGGCCCCTTCCTGTTCCAACATGACTGCGCACCAGTGCACAACGCAAGGTCCATAAAGACATGGATGAGCGAGTTTGGGGTGGAGAAACTTGACTTGCCTGCACAGAGTCATGACTTCAACCAGATAGAACACCTTTGGGATGAATTAGAGCGGAGTCTGCGAGCCAGGCCTTCTCTCCAACATCAGTCCCTGACCTCACAAATGCCCTTCTGGAAGAATGGTCAAACATTCCCATAGACACACTCCTAAACCTTGAGGACGGCCTTCCCAGAAGAGGTGAAGCTGTTATAGCTGCAAAGGGTGGGGCCAACTCAATATTCAACACTAGGGACTAAGGGCCAGATCCACAAAAGGGATACGCCGTCGTATCCCTGTTTCTATCTTTGGAACTGATCCACAGAATCAGTTTCCAATAGATAGGCAGAAGATCCGGCATGTGTAAGGGACTTACACTGCCGGATCTTAGGATGCAGTACCGCATCCGCCGCTGGGGGCATTTCGAGTCGAAATGCCGCTTCGGGTATGCAAATTAGCACTTACGGAGATCCACGAAGCTTTTACACTTCGTTTTTTTCTCCGTAAGTATTAGTTTGCAATCGTAAAATTAGGGCTCCTTTTACAAGGCCTAAACTGTTTAGGCCTTGTAAAAGTAGACCCTTCTACCCCGCGTCGCCGTCTTTTTTTTTTCCCAAAAATTTTTTTCCCGCCGCAACTCGTATTTTTTTTTTTTACGCCCGTCGCGATTCTCAAAACCCAGCGCAACGTAAAACCGCGCAAAGCACGTCGGGAAAATGACGTTGTGAGCATGCGCAGTACGGCCGGCGCGGGAGCGCGCCTAATTTAAATGGGACTCGCCCCATTTGAATAGGAACGCCTTGCACTGGCTGGATTTAAGTTACACAGCCGAAAATTTCTAGGTAAGTGCTTTGTGGATTTTCCGTCAGTGTAACTTAAATGGGAATATTTAAGTTACGGCGGCTGGCTGTCGATCTGGCCCTAAGACTGGGGTGCCATTAAAATTCATGTGCGTGTAAAGGCCGGCATCCCAATACTTTTTAGAAATATAGGGCTAGATTCACAGAAAAAGTACGCCGGAGTATCTGCTGATACTCCTGCGTACTTTCAAATTTGCCGCGTCGTATCTTTATTTGAAATTCACAAACAAAGATACGACGGCTTTTGGCTAAGATCCGACAGGCGTACGCCTTCGGATCGTAGGTGTAATTCTCCGGCGGCCGCTGGGTGGAGTTTGCGTCGTTTTCCAGCGTCGGGTATGCAAATTAGCTGATTACGGCGATCCACGAAGATACGCGAGTTCGTCGCAATCTTACGTCGTCGCTAGTCGGTTTTTCCCGTCGCAAACATAAGCCTGCTTTTTCATGGCTTACATTTAGAACAGCTATGTTAACCACTTGCCGACGGCGCACCGTCGAAATACGTCCACAAGGTGGCTCTGCTGGGCGAGAGCACGTAATATGACGTCCTCTCTCCCAGCCGCCACTAGGGGCGCGCACGCGCCGCCGGAGGCGCGCGCGCGCCCCCCGCTCGCCCCCGACTCCCGTGCGTGTGCCTGGCGGGCGCGATCGCCGCCGGGCACACGCGATCGCTCGTTACAGAGCGGGGACCGGGAGCTGTAAAAATGCCAATGGTCCCAAAAATGTGTCAAAAGTGTCCGAAGTGTCCGCCATCATGTCGCAGTACTGAAAAAAAAAACGCTGATCGCCGCCATTACTAGTAAAAAAAATATAATAAAAATGACATAAAACTACCCCCTATTTTGTAAACGCTATAACTTTTGCGCAAACCAATCAATAAACGCTTATTGCGATTTTTTTTTACGAAAAATATGTAGAAGAAAACGTATCGGCCTAAACTGAGGAAAAAAAATGTTTTTTTATATATTTTTGGGGGATATTTATTACAGCAAAATGTAAAAAATATTCATTTTTTTCAAAATCGTCGCTCTATTTTTGTTTATAGCGCAAAAACTAAAAACCGCAGAGGTGATCAAGTACCACCAAAAGAAAGCTCTATTTGTGGGAAAAAAAGGACGCCAATTTTGTTTGGGAGCCACGTCGCACGACCGCGCAATCTGTTAAAGCGACAGAGTCCCGAATCGCAAAAAGTACTCTGGTCTTTGGGCAGCAATATGGTCCGGGGGGTAAGTGGTTAAAGTATGGCCGTCGTTCCCACGTCGAATTTCAAATTTTTCTTTTTTTTTTGTAAGACGTCCGGGAATACTAAAGTACGTTACGCACGTCGCCGTTCAAAAAACACGTCGGGGCGCCGTAATTTCGCGCAAAGCACATCAGGAAATTTCCTAACGGAGTATGCGCAGAACGTTCGGAGCGGGAACGCGCCTAATTTAAATGGTACACGCCCCATTTGAATTAGGCGGGCTTGCGCCGGACGGCTTTACGTTAAACCGCCGTAAGTTTACACGCAAGTGCTTGGTGAATCAGGCACTTGCGCTGAAAACTTGCGGCGGTGTAGCGTAAAGACGATACGTTACGCCGCCGCAAAGGTATGTGAATCTGGCCCTTAGTGTATATACAGTATATGTCTATATAGATTTTGTTTTAAAATAATATATTGGAAGAATGAGAGTGCCACACATATAGTTCAGTCCAGTATGAACTCCTTTGATCAATCCGATTAAAGAATAAAAAAGGCAACATGTTTCAGGGGCTCGCAAAAAAAGTATAAAAATACATATTTACAAGGTAATTTTATTCTTACAAAACGCTCCACGACAAAAAACGCAATGATGTAAAAATAAATGAATAAAAATTAATTAAAAAAAAGGAAGTAGAGTTAAAAGGGTTGTAAAGGTAATTTTTGTTTCCTAAATATCTCACTTTCCCTTAGTGCAGTCCTCCTTCACTTACCTCATCCTTCTATTTTGCTTTTAAATGTCCTTATTTCTTCTGAGAAATCCTCACTTCCTGTTCTTCTGTCTGTAACTCCACATCGTAATGCGAGGCTTTCTCCCTGGTGTGGAGAAAGCCTCTTGAGGGGGGAGGTGACGATCAGGAGGGTCAGGGCACCGACCAACACACAGCTCCTTTCTCTATCTGCAACGTAGAGAGCATCCTGACTCTCCTGTAGTCCAAGGGAGGGGGCGAGCACAACACTCCACACCAGGGAGAAAGCCTCGCATTACTGTGTGGAGTTACAGACAGAAGAAAAGGAAGTGAGGATTTCTCAGAAGAAATAAGGACATTTAAAAGCAAAATGGAAGGATGAGGTAAGTGAAGGAGGACTGCACTAAGGTAAAGGAAGCTATTTAGGGGAAAAAACTATTGTACCTTTACAACCCCTTTAATATAAGTTCAGTATTGGAATTGGTGATTACCTGTAGGATGTATACAGATCACTTCAAAGAGTGGAAAGTACAGGAATTACTTTATAATAAAGGCAAATGCTGGGACTTTCAAATCACCAAAATGGAACCAATAATAATCCAAAATATACTAAAAACAATATATATTATGAATACAGAATAAAATAGTAGTACATGATCTCCATAAAATGATATAAACCAGAGTTACATTCACAGTGTAACATGCGGCATATGATATCAACCCGTTTCAGGAAGGTCACTTCTTCAGGATCTGAAAATATAAATAATACATTTTCAGTTATAATAAACATCCCGAATATACATCCTGCAGGGGGGAGAAGAAGGAAGTATATGAACTTATAATAAAATATACAATAGATATGTATGGAGTGTTATGTAGGACATAACAAACTTACATCTGCATGTCAAAAGTGTCAAAAGTGATTTTAGAGCAGCTAGAAAACAGCGATAATAAATTATAATCACTTGCAGAATTGAGCGATAGCGATTTGTGGGTAAATTTGTCATCAAAAAATAAAAGTAATCACAGCGACAATTCTGCAACTGAGCAAATTTCAGTGATTTTGAGTTGATTACATTATTGAATAATTTTTATTATAATTATATTATTATTTGTTAAAATTATTTATTATATTATAATTTATGATTTTGTTTTTCAAACCTTTTCATACCCGAGATGTCTACTAGACTCTTGTTTGGTCAGATTTAAGTGAGTTATTCCTAAGAATTACAGGCCTACAGTATAAAATGCCAAATTTCCTTGCAAAATAATGGTACCGCTTTCAGCACCTAAAATCTGAAATAATCATACCGCCAGGGAGGTTAAAGTAACGCAGCACTGTACCGCAAAAAATGGCCTGGTCGTGA
Organism: Rana temporaria; assembly: GCF_905171775.1. Taxonomy (NCBI): domain Eukaryota; kingdom Metazoa; phylum Chordata; class Amphibia; order Anura; family Ranidae; genus Rana; species Rana temporaria. The sequence continues at coordinate 462,018,998 of NC_053492.1, read as the reverse complement.
AGAAGGGGGGAAAAACCTTCCGGGGCTGAAGTTGTTAATCACTTCTGGTTTATTTTATTTTTTTCTTATATTTTGGATGAAAATCCAGAGATTTCAACAAAATATGACCATTCTGGTGAAATGTATTGAAGTCAATGGGTAATGTAAAATTAGGGTGGTTTTAAGGATGCAAAGAGTTCTTAATCGGTTCCTTAGGGTTGCTGAAGCTTCGTTCAATCGTATTAAATGGACTCCAACAGTGCCGTATCCTTATTAAGTATAAAAAAAAATAAAGGAACAAACCCATTGCAAAAATTGAACTTTTACAAGCACAACATGAGGCAGAAGAATATTCGGCTATTTTAGATGATTTCTCTTTGCCTCATGTGGTGTCTGTAGAAGTCCAATTTTTAGAGCAATATATTTATTAATTTCTTTTGTTTGAATCTTCATTCAACTATCCCGATACCTAGTATAGATGAAGCTTTAAATCATTTTATAGATGTTTGCTAGAAGTGTTGTTGTATCAAATAATAGCCCCTCATTAGGCTCCTTATTTTACCTTTTTTCTCCAAAAAAAAAATTCAAAATAAACATCAAATAAAAAGTGAGCAAATACACAAAAGAGAAAACAATATCACAAAACCAATGAAAAAAAGATTAGATTAAACTAAACTACACTAAGTACAAACAATAAATAATCAAGTAGGTACACTGGCCCGGATTCACAAAGCACTTGCGCCGACGTATCTCAAGATACGCCGTCGTAAGTACAAATGTGAGCCGTCGTATCTATGCGTCGACCCACGAACTAAGATACGCCTAAAAATAGACTTCATCCGACCGACGTAACTTGCCTACGCTGGCGTATCGTGGGCGCATATTTACGCTGGACGCATGTGGCGCTCCCATTGATTACCTATTCAAATATGGAAATGAGGGAGATACGTCGATTCACAAACATACTTGCGCCCGGCGCATAATATACGCAGTTTGAGTGAGGCCTCGTACACACGACCGAGGAACTCGACGGGCGAAACACATTGTTTTGCTCGTCGAGTTCCTTGTTAGGCTGTCGAGAAACTCGACAAGCCAATTTTCTCCATTCCCGTCAAGGAAATAGAGAACATGCTTTCTTTTTGGCTCGTCGAGTTTCTCGACAGTTTCCTCGACGAAAATGTACACACGACCGGTTTCCTCGCCAAAAAATATCTCCCAGCAAGTTTGTGTACGAGGCCTGAGTCGTACGTCCGGCGTAAAGTTATTCCCCATATATGAGGCGCAACCCAAGCCTTCGTATCTTTTGTCGTTTACGTTGTACGTGAATATGACTAGGCGTAGGTTACGTTCACGTCGTAGGCAGTGATCCGGCGTATCTTAGGGAGTAGTTCCGACGTGATTGTGAGCATGCGCACTGGATGCGTCCACGGGGTTGTAAAGGGGTTGTAAAGGTACAATTTTTTCCCCTAAATAGCTTCCTTTCCCTTAGTGCAGTCCTCCTTCACTTACCTCATCCTTCCATTTTGCTTTTAAATGTCCTTATTTCTTCTGAGAAATCCTCACTTCCTGTTCTTCTGTCTGTAACTCCACACCGTAATGCGAGGCTTACTCCCTGGTGTGGAGTGTCGTGCTCGCCCCCTCCCTTGGACTACAGGAGAGTCAGAACTCCCACTAACACACAGCTCCTTTCTCTATCTGCAACGTAGAGAGCGTCCTGACTCTCCTGTAGTCCAAGGGAGGGGGCGAGCACGACACTCCACACCAGGGAGAAAGCCTTGCATTACTGTGTGGAGTTACAGACAGAAGAACAGGAAGTGAGCATTTCTCAGAAGAAATAAGGACATTTAAAAGCAAAATGGAAGGATGAGGTAAGTGAAGGAGGAAAAGAAAAACGTAGGGCGGTCGTTCGTTTTATGAATCGGCGTAAATCCTAATTTGCATATTCCTCGCGTAAAACATACGGAAGCGCCACCTAGCGGCCAGCCTGAAATTGCAGCCTAAGGCCTCGTACACACGACCGAACATGTCCGCTGAAACTGGTCCGCAGACCAGTTTTCGCGGACATGTCCGATCGTGTGTACGGCCTAGCGGACAGGTTTCCTGGCCTAGCGGACAGGTTTCCAGCGGACAAAAGTTTCTTAGCATGCTAAGAAACTTGTCCGCTGGAAACCTGTCCGTCGGACATGTCCGATGGTCAGTATGACTCATCGGACATGTCCGCTGGTTATGACTTATAACCAGCGGCCCGAAATCCCGCCCATGTGTCGAATTGATTCGACGCATGCGTGGAAGCATTGAACTTCCGTGTTAGAGAACGTCAGTGTCTTCTACGTCACCGCGTTCTCTGTCCGCGGGGATTTTGGTCTGATGGTGTGTACACACATCAGACCAAAACCTCCCAGCAGACATGCCGATGAAAACGGTCCGTGGACCGTTTTCATCGGACATGTTCGGTCGTCTGTACAAGGCCTAAGATCCGACGGTGTAAGACACTTACACCTGGCAGATCTTAGGGATATCTATGCATAACTGATTCTATGAATCAGTCACATAGATACGATCGAGCGCACTCAGAGATACGACGGCGTATCCGGAGATACGCCGTCGTATCTCTTTCTGAATCTGGCCCACAGGGTAGAGCTTTCTAGAGCTTTCTTTTGGTGGTATTCGATGTGTGAAGTGTTTGCTTTTGTATCTTACTGTTACTTGTTACTATATGAATAATGGATAGATTCATGCATAGAATTAAACTATCCTCGGCCGCGAGGCTAAGACCCTATTCAGGCATCCAGCCCCTTTTAGGACACCAGGCACTTGAATTACAGTGGTGGGGGTGTTTTTTTGAAGCACCTGATAAGAACCATAAGCTGTAATAGGCTTCAAAATAGGATAGGCTCGTGGCACAGAGCATTGCACTTGGAGCCCACCCAGGTTTGTTAGAAAAGCAAATGAATATTCTCTTTTCTATCACTGAATCGCCTCTCCGCAAATCAGAAAATGTGGGTCTGATACCCGTTTCCCGATTGGCTGAAAGGTCAGGCGATCCTATTGGACACCTAGGAGGAGGGGATGAAATGCACAACGGAAGCTGCCGTGATTTTAGAAGAGAAGAGGACACAGAAGACACTGCCAGACCCCTGCCGCAGCCTGATCGCCTCCCGATGTGCCCGCTGATCCTTGACACCGTGTGCCCGCTGATCCCTGATGCTGTGTACCCGTCGATCCCCAATGTGCACTCCGATCCTCGCCACCGATGGGGTAAGTGCAGGTGGACTGGCAGATAGTGAGGGGGTTTGAGGTGCTGTGGGGAGGGGGGGTGGTTGTTTACCGCCCCCCCAAACAAAAAAACACCGGCCGTCACATCTGGAGTATTCTGTACAGTTCTGGTCACCAGTCCTCAGGAAGGATGTGCTGGAGCTGGAGAGAGTCCAGAGAAGGGCAACAAAATGAATAAGGGGATTGGAGAAGCTCAAGGAACGAGGAATGACTACAAGCACTAAATGTATTTTCCCTGGAGAAGAGACACATAAGAGGAGACATGATAGTGATATACAAATACCTCAATGGGGATCCCAGCATAGGTAGGAAACTATTCAGTCTCAGGGAGTGTAAGAAGACACGGGGCCACACAATGACATTGGGGAAGACATTGGGTTTAACCTTAAAGCGGAGTTCCAAACGATTTCACTACTTTACGTTAACAGCATTTACACACTTCATTCGTTCTGTAAAATGTAATATTTTTTTTCTCCTAAGGCCCCGAACACACGACCGAGGAACTCGACGTGCCAAACACATCGAGTTCCTCGTCGAGTTCAGTGTTGAAGCCGCCGAGGATCTCGGCAGGCCGACTTTTCCCATTGACTAACGAGAAAATAGAGAACATGTGCTCTATTTGGCCCGACGAGTTCCTCGTCGGCTTCCTCGCTGAAGAGTGTACACACGACCGAGTTTCTCGGCAGAATCCAGCTCCGACCGAGTTTCTGGCTGAATTCTGCCGAGAAACTCGGTCCTGTGTATGGGGCCTCATGGTTACCTTGTTAGGAGGCTTTTCAGTGGCCATTCCAGTCTCTGCCACATATCTGGCGGCGCACTGTCTCCTGGGAGCTATGTATCCTTATTCCCAGGAGTCAGTGTGGATGGCCGCTGCTCGTTCTCATGAGAATCGCGAAATAGGAAGTAAAACAAATCTCTTTGTTGCCATCACAACGGGGCGGGCACTTCTGACGACGCCGCCCGTTGTGATGGCAACGTGGAAGTTTACGGCGCTCCGTGCCGTACATTCTGAGCATGCACGGGAACACGCGGTGCATGCTGGTAGCTCAGCATCACCGTATCCAGGAACTGTATGCTTGTGGGCTTCACATGCCCACAAGCAAGATGAAAACTGCCAGTAAGAAATTTTGAATCTACGTTTTTCATACGAAACTGGACATCGGGGGATATATTTGAAAAAACAAGTGAGTGTTACATTGAAATTATATAAACTTAAGAATTGTTTAACAAAAAATAAAAAATTATTGTCTTTGGAACTCTGCTTTAAGCTGCGTAGGGGGGTTTCACTCTCAGGGTGAATTTTAAAAGACTCTTGGACGTGCATCTTAGTGAACACAATATACAGGGATATGGGAAATAATTATCCACACAAACACACACACCAACACAGGTTGAAATGGATGGACTATTGTCTTTATTCAATCTGTAACTATGTAACTTACTAAATGAGGCAGGAAGCTAGCTAGTGATATCACTCCGCCACTAAAAGCCTGGGGGCCGGAACTTTAATTTTAACATTGCAAATGCGGCGCCGACTTTTGCTAATCCACCTGCGCGCCAAAATAAAAAAAAGTTCCATCCCTGCTACTGCCTCCTAAACCCCTCCGATGAACTGATGGGGCCCAGGGAAATGTAATACACTGGACCATCTGGAAGCTGTAGGGGTAAGTGGGTAACTAAAGCGCTAGCCAACAGTGAAAATGATAAGTGACCAATAAAATAACTCAAAATACTGCTCAAATCTAAAATGTGCTAACAACAAATATAGGGTATAAAGTGAAAGTGATGAGCGCAAACTGAAAATCTAAAAGTGAATATAAAGACAGTCAAAAGACTGATAACATCTATAGATCAACGAAAATTGGCAAAACATAAACCATAAATAAAGTCCAAACTTAAAACCAAATGCAACTAATGTGTCAAAACATATGCATAAAGTCCAATGTGTATAAATCAAGTGAATCAACTTGTGTAAAAGCTTCTGCCCTTGGACATCAATGTGGATAATCTGTATGGAACTTCACAATGATTGAGCTCACAGAGCGCTTACCTCCAATTAGAGGATAATGCGTGTCAACGAAATCCTCGAGATGTTGGGATGGTTTCCCAGAGGAATCCCCTCCAGTCAAAGGATGATGCCACCTGTGAGCTGATTCCACCTCATCGAGACCTACACCACTAGTGTACACAGAGAACGCTCCTGGAGTTCAACCCAGCAATAGGAGGATTTCGGGGACACGCATCATCCTTTGACTGGAGGGGATTCCTCTGGGAAACCATCACAACATCTCGAGGATTTCGTTGACACGCATTATCCTCTAATTGGAGGTAAGCGCTCTGTGAGCTCAATCATTGTGAAGTTCCATACAGATTGTCCACATTGATGTCCAAGGGCAGAAGCTTTTACACAAGTTGATTCACTTGATTTATACACATTGGACTTTATGCATATGTTTTGACACATTAGTTGCATTTGGTTTTAAGTTTGGACTTTATTTATGGTTTATGTTTTGCCAATTTTCGTTGATCTAAAGATGTTATCAGTCTTTTGACTGTCTTTATATTCACTTTTAGATTTTCAGTTTGCGCTCATCACTTTCACTTTATAACATATATAAACTGCATACCTATTAAATCTTAAAGCCATTGGGCTCCCCTGGTAAACGAATGAGGTCCGGGCCCCCTACAGGAGGACCAGTGGTACCCCCTTATTGGCAGTCCTGTGGAAGATTGAGGGGCACTAGGGGAGTTGGGAAGCCCGGCAGGAGGTTTGGAATGCTGCAGCTGGCTGCAGGTCTGCTACAGTGGCGTGGTGTCCATAGAGGGCACAGGAGCGCCGCCCCCTCTCTCTCCTGCACCGCCACTGATCAACAATACATAGATTCATGCATTGCATGAATCCATGTATTTTTGCTGCCGCCCACTATTCAGATGGCCGGCCCCCTGGTGAGCGCTGGCCATCTGAATAACGGCAGCTGGTTGGCTTTGGAAGTGCCTATCAGAGCCAGCGGCTCTGATAGGTTTTCCAAGTACAGCCTGAGGGCTGTAATCGGCTTCCAAATAGTTAACCAGGGGACGCATGGGGGTGCGTTTCCTGGTTAACGATGACAGGCGTCTCAGCCAATCAGGTTCACCGGTTCTGGTTACCAGTAACCTGATTGGCTGAAGCATCATCCAGGGCGGGAGAAGACATCGAGGAACGGTGGAAGGAGGATGGCTGACCCCAGAAAGGTAAGTGCCGGGCGGGGGGGGGGCAATCTGGCAGCATTTTACAGGGCACAGTGGCGACAATTGATGGACACAGTGGCGACAATTGATGGCACAGTGGCGACAATTGATGGCATGGCACAGTGGCGACAATTGATGGCACAGTGGTTGCATTTGATGGCACAGTAGCTGCATTTGATGGGCACAGTGGCTGCCTTTGATGGGCACAGTGGCTGCGTTTGATGGGCACAGTGGCTGCCTTTGATAGGCACAGTGGCTGCGTTTGATGGGCACAGTGGCTGCGTTTGATGGGCACAGTGGCTGCCTTTGATAGGCACAGTAGCTGTGTTTGATGGGCATAGTGAGGCTGCAATTTTTTTTTGTTTGTTAGCGCCCCCCAAAAAATTTGAGCACCAGCCGCCAGTGGTCCGCTAGGAGAAAGGCCGTGGCCCAGCAGGGGGGGGGGGGTCACAGCCCAGTGGTGGAGAAACATTGGACTTTATTCTGTCTGCATGGGATAACAGTGATGAGTGTTGATGCTGATCTGAATTTTACTGGTTGCAATTAAATGCAGCCATAAATTGTCCTCACTTAGGAAAACACTGTATTACGATTGGCCACTTGATATAGATGGCCCGGCCATTTCCCTTTTACACATTTCGAGGAAGTCTTACGTTTATAATTATTTCCATCTGATTGTAGATTACAGAATAAAAGCCATTGTTAAAGATTTAGATCCGGCCTGTGTTTTTTTGCAGATTTCTTATTAATTTATGTCAATTTCTTGCGTATTTCGCAATATCTATGATTAGTACATGATGCAAATATCCCTTTTAATGATTCTCCCAATATAAGTTTACTATCATTTGTATGATTAATGTACTTGGAGACTTCATCAAAAATTGGCCAAAAAATTACACATTTGTTAGTAATTCTGCATTCACTAATCTCTATTCATTTTTTCTTGGAATTTCAAATTTTTTTGAATTGCAGATCAAATAGGGAGGGAAGCCGACAATGTTGGCAGAACATTGAAACATTCACCATTTAGTAAAATATGCCTAAGAATTCTCTGGGCATTTCCAGCGTTCTCAAGAAATAAACAAGTAAGCTGGGCAAGAATTCCATATCTTGGCCCAAGACTCAGCATGCAAACCGCCCATGTAAAGTCAACGGCTGGAACACAATTGTGTGCGAGTCTATCTATCTATCTATCTATCTATCTATCTATCTATCTATCTATCTATCTATCTATCTATCTATCTATCTATCTATCTATCTATCTATCTACAGTGGGCATAGAAAGGAATCACCCCCCCCTTTAAATGAATCACATTTTGTTGCTTTGCGGCCTGAAATGAAGACAGACACAATTGTTGTTTTATCTAGCTGTGTTTACTCTCAACATCCAAGTGAAAGCTATACCACCTGCTGAACAAAGAGACTGTAAGTGTCTTACAGAACAAGTAAAACATCTTTGAAAAAATTTGGTCCTCCTGGCTTAGTGTCAGAAACCATGAATCAGACCAAGACAGAAGTACAGTTAAATCACACTTGTTTAATAATAATAATAAAAAGATAAACAGAGTAAACATAGTCAAAGCATAGCCAGAGTTAAGGAACCGGATCGTAAAGTCAGACAAGCCAAACGTCAGGGAGCCAGAGAAGAACGTAGTAGAACAGCAAGCAGAGATCAGGAGCCAGAAGGGATGTCAGCTTAGGAAGTCTTTAACAGGAATGCAGGAGATAGTATCTGTGATGTTGACCAAGGCGAAGGCAGAGATCATCTGAGCTGGACGGCTTAAGTAGGCAGGACTGATGAGCAGGATCATCAACAGGTTAGTCACTGTGGAGAGATAGGAGCTGGCAATTAGCCGACAGCTGAGCGGTCAAAGCGCGGTGACGTACAACACGTACAACGGCACTCTAAAGGGGAAGTTCTATTTGCCTTTGGGCTGCTTTTAGCTGATTCCGTGTTAGTAAAAGACGATTTGCGCTTTTCTGTCTGTTACAGCGTGATGAATGTGCTTACTCCATTGCGAATGGTAGTTTTACCTGAACGAGCGCTCCCGTCTCATAACTTGCATCTGGGCATGCGTGGGTTTTAAAACGTCGTTTTTGCCCACACATGATCATTTTTAACAACCCGAAAAACGACATTTTCAGAAGCCGGAAAACGATGTGAAGTCCACACACGATCATTTTAAATGACGTTTTTAAAAACGTCTTTTTTTTTTCATGCCAAAAAACAATCGTGTGTACGCAGCATCAGACCATGTAAATTTTGGCGTTGGGTATTTTGGATCTTCAAGCTTCGAGCTACAAACTGTTTAGGTGTGGTTGTGAACAGAGCCTCAAGCCCTGTACACACTGCCCAGAATCTCATCAGGAAAAAAACTTTGTTTTTCCTGATGAGATTCTTGGCAAGAATCTCTTACCGGCCGAGTGTACACACACTCCAACGTGTGACGTCATCAACTCACATTTGATGCCGTCGCCGCCAACTTGTTACACCCTACCTATGCCTAGGAAGCTACCACACATGCGTCAAAGTCATTTCGAGCATGCGCGGGTTTCCACAGCGACAGGTAAGTATACAGACGCTCTGGTTTCTCGGCAGGAAAACACTGCCGAGAATCACAACGAGAAAATAGAGAGCAGGTTCTCTATTTTTCTTGTCGAGATTCTGGGCAGTTTTCTTGATGAGAAACCTGAAAGCCGAAAGCCTCGTGCATGGTTTACTCGGCAAGAAAGCTCTGCCAGCAGTTTTCTTGCTGGTTCTTGCCGAGAAAACCGTGCGTGTGTACGAGGCTTGACAGTTAGGCCTCGTACACACGACCGTTTACCTCGACAGAATCCATCAAGAAACTTGGTGGGAGAGCTTTTTTGCCGAGGAAAACGGTCGTGTGTGTATGTTTTTCATCGAGAAAACTGTTGAGGAACTCGACGAGAAAAAAAGAGAACAAGTTCTCTTTTTCCTCGTCGGGAGTCTCAATTACCTCGTCGTGTACCTCGTCGGGCTGGTTTCGACGTGTATGCTTAGAAACCCGCGCATGCTCAGAATAAAACTTTCCCAACATCGCGTGGTTTTTCTGCTCTTTTCTGCTCTTTACCGCCACCCTTTGGTTAACTTCTGCTATTGTTGGTTGATTTTAACATTGGTTCTGAGCATGCGTATTTGCACTTTGTACAAAAGTCGGATAGCTTGCTGTACACACGGTCAGACAAAGCACCATCGGACTTTTGTTGCCGAAAAGTTTTTTCGTTTGCAGACCCAACTTTTTGTCAGATGAAACCCGAAAAAGATGGTCCGATGGAGCGTACACACAGTCGGACACATTTGAAAACTTGCAGATTTTATAGTTTGTTGGCAAAAAGTGTGACCGTGTGTATGGGGCTTTACCAAACTTTTACTTAACACGCAGTAACATGAGATTAGAAAAAGCAGCCCCCAATGGTTGTGCCAGTGAAATCGAACTTCCCCTGCCGTCGTACGTGTTTTACGTCACCGCGTTTTAGAACGACGAGATTTGGTCTTGACAGTGTGTAGGCAAAGAAAGCTTGTCGAGTTTCTTGACAAGCCTAACAAGTAACTCGTCGAGGAAAACGATGTTTCATTTACGACGAGTTCCTCGGCCGTGTGTACAAAGCCTTACTCGGCAAGAAAGCTCCGCCAGCAGTTTTCTTGCTGGTTCTTGCCGAGAAAACCGAGCGTGTGTACGAGGCTTGACAGTAACTATTCCAATAGGTGCCTTCTCTATATTAATGTCTGCCGGTAATCCTACATATATTTGGTGATTCCCCAAAAATATTTGTATGACCACCAATGTTCTGTTCTCTTTACTGGAAAACTTAAAATAAAAAAAAAAGTGGACTATTTTTGTACAGATTATACAATGGACAATGGACTTTTCCTCGTACATTAATAGTCATAAATTCACAGGAATAATTTGCTTCAAAAGTAAAATGACCACGTACATCTTGTACGGTAAGATCACATTGAATGGATCATTTTGGCGATATCACTGGACTTCATGGAGCCAGCAAAAAAATATTATCCAAGAAGGTTAAATCTTGTGCAATATCACTCAACAATAGGCACAGCTGAGTCAGAAACTTCCGTACCTCCGGCACAAATTGTGTAGGCTGCTTCTATTTGTCTTCAAAGGAGAATATAAAAATTCACAAAGGAATGGCAGAAAGAAGAACTTTTTATATCCACTCAGAGAGCTCAATGAACTGGAAATGATCAAGCCTGATTTCACAGGAGCTAAGAGAAACAGCGAAGGTCATGTACAGAGAAGATGTGGAAGGAATTCTGCTATTCACCCAGTTCTATAGATTCATTAAATCTTCATACTCAAGGGCCTTTTGCAGTGCGTTCAAAATAAAAATGGAATTTACAAAATCACATCATATTTTTTTTTTGGTGTTGTAACAATTTTTCCAAAACATCCCATGCAAACAATGGGCGAAGGCTTTGCTTTGCACCCACGGCAAAAATTGTCTGCATTGCTACCCCTAGGACAGGGGTGTCAAACTCAATTTCATTGTGGGCCGCATCAGCATTATGATTGCCCTCAAAAGGGCCGGCCCGGTTGTATACGTAAGATTAGATGTCCAGCGCATCCCCTGCCCTTGCATTAGCCACCCCACCGTCAGAAGTTGAGTCCCCCACTCTCCCTTACATCACAGTGCACCCCCTTACCTTATGCTGCTGCTGGGAAGAAGATTGATGCATTGCTTGAAAGCAGAAAGTAAGGGTCTGGAGAAGGACCAGAGGAGGGCTGGAGCTCTCATGCAGCTGCAGGAGAGGTGCAAGGGCCACATTAACCACTTAACGACCGCCGCATGTATATATACGTCCACAGAATGGCACGTACAGGCAGATGGGCGTACATGTACGTCCCTGCCTTTCCGCGGGTCCGATTGGGACCCCCCCGGTACATGCGGCGGTCGGAAATCGTGTGGGAGCGATCCGGGATGAGGGCGCGGCAATTCGTTTCTAGCCGCTCCCTCGCGATCGCTCCCCGGAGCTAAAGAACGGGGAGAGCCGTATGTAAACACAGCTTTCCCGTGCTTTACTGTGGCGGCTGTATCGATCGAGTGATCCCTTTTATAGGGAGACACAATCGATGACGTCAGTCCTACAGCCACACCCCCCTACAGTTGTAAACACACACTAGGTGAAACCTAACTCCTTCAGCGCCCCCTGTGGTTAACTCCCAAACTGCAACTGTCATTTTCACAATAAACAATGCAATTTAAATGCATTTTTTGCTGTGAAAATGACAATGGTCCCAAAAATGTGTCAAAATTGTCCAAAGTGTCCGCCATAATGTCGCAGTCACGAAAAAAATCGATGATCGCCGCCATTGGTAGTAAAAAATAAATAATTAATAAAAATGCAATAAAACTATCCCCTATTTTGTAAACGCTATAAATTTTGCGCAAACCAATTGATAAACGCTAATTGCAATTTTTTTTACCAAAAATAGGTAGAAGAATACGGCCTATACTGAGGAAAAATAAAATTATATATATATTATTAGAGGTGATCATATACCACCAAAAGAAAGCTCTATTTATGAGAAAAAAAGGACATCAATTTTGACCGCACAATTGTCTGTTAAAGCGACGCAGTGCCGAATCGCAAAACCTGGCCTGGGCCTTTAGCTGCATTTTGGTCCGGGGCTTAAGTGGTTAAATGGCCTGGAGCCCTGGTTCACATTGATGCTACTTTGAGTAGCAAGGTCAGCGTGATTTCAGCTGCTACTAGACATCTGTGCGGCTTCATGCACAGATGTCTATGGAAATCACACCTGAAATCGGCAAAAGTAGTGCAGGAACTACTTTTGCAAATTGGTGCGGCACCACAAAATCGGTGTCGTACCAATTGGAACAGTGCCTTTGCCTCCAATAGGCTGCGAATTGTCATGCGATTTGATCTCTCAAATCGCATGACAAATTGCTCCAATGTGAACCTAGGCTGAGGGCCGGATTCAACCTGCGGGCCTTGTGTTTGACACCTGTGCTGTAGGGGATGTCTTTTACCACTTAACCACTTAACCACTTAAGCAGCTAAATGCCCAGGTCAGGTTTTGCGATTCGGCACTGCGTCATTTTAACTGACAATTGCGCGGTCCTGCGACGTGGCTCCCAAACAAAATTGGCGTCCTTTTTTTCTCACAAATAGAGCTTTCTTTTGGTGGTATTTGATCACCTCTGCGGTTTTTATTTTTTGCGCTATAAACAAAAATATAGCGACAATTTTGAAAAAAATGCAATATTTTTTACTTTTTGCTGTAATAAATATCCCCCAAAAACATATATAAAAGAAAAAATGTCCTCAGTTTAGGCCGATACGTATTCTTCTACCTATTTTTGGTAAAACAAATCGCAATAAGCGTTTATCGATTGGTTTGCGCAAAATTTATAGCGTTTACAAAATAGGGGATAGTTTGATTGCATTTTTATTATTTTATTTTTTTACTACTAATGGCGGCGATCAGCGATTTTTTTCGTGACTGCGGCATTATGGCGGACACTTCGGAAAATGTTGACACATTTTTGGGACCATTGTCATTTTCACAGCAAAAAATGCATTTAAATTGCATTCTTTATTGTGAAAATGACAGTTGCAGTTTGGGAGTTAACCACAGGGGGCGCTGTAGGAGTTAGGGTTCACCTAGTGTGTGTTTACAACTGTAGGGGGGTGTGGCTGTAGGACTGACTTCATCGATCGAGTCTCCCTATAAAAGGGATCACACGATCGATGCGCCGCCACAGTGAAGCACGGGCAAGCCGTGTTTACATACGGCTCTCCCCGTTCTTCAGCTCCGGGGAGCGATCGCGAGGGGGCGGCTAGAAACGAATAGCCGCCCCCTCATCCCGGATCGCTCCCTGAGGCTTACCGACCGCCGCATGTACCGGGGGGGGTCCCGATCTCCACACCAGGGAGAAAGCCTTGCATTACTGTGTGGAGTTACAGACAGAAGAACAGGAAGTGAGGATTTCTCAGAAGAAATAAGGACATTTAAAAGCAAAATGGAAGGATGAGGTAAGTGAAGGAGGACTGCACTAAGGTAAAGGAAGCTATTTAGGGAAAGAAATGTTTTCCTTTACAACCCCTTTAAGTTAAGGTGACCAGATTTTTAAAATGAAATCCGGGGACATATTTTTTCTTTACTAGTAATGGCAACAATCAGCGACTCTCTGCCCGCCGCCGCCCGCCTCACAGCCTCTCAAGTCTTACTCTTCGGGCCCCGGCTACTACTGGATGGGGAGCGGAGGAAGATCACTCCACCAGGGAAGGCAAGGAGATAGGCAGACGGCTGGCCAGGATTTGAGCCAAGGCAGAATAACATGCGAGCGAAGCTGAATGGGCATGCGTCCGAAACTGAAGAAATATTCCCTCCACTCCGACCAGCACATGATCATCCGAAAGAGGCACAGATAATGGGAAAAACACAACCCCCCTATGCTAGTAGGCACAGCGGAGCAGGGGGTGTAATTCAATTTTTTTTATTTTAATTCTGCACTGTCTGTCTTTGAAATTGCCCCTGCCCCCTATTAAATCCAATCTGGGGACAAAACCAGGGACAGACTTGGTCCGGGGACAGTGTCCTCAATCAGGGGACTGTCCCCTGAAACTGGGGATGTCTGGTCACCCTACTTTAAGTTGGAGATACTTATTTTCCCAGGGACAGCCCCCTAAAATCAAGGACTGTCCCCTGAAACCAGGGACATCTATAAGAAGGTGGGTGCTACATTTAGCATTTGAGATCATTTTGGTTTCTGCTGCATTTGAGCTCGCTCTCCGATATACCCAACCACTTTGGAAAATGTAAGACACTTTACAGAAAGAATTTAGAAGAATGTATTACTGCATGAACAATGTATTCAACATTAACATTATCCAGCAATATAAAAGATTGAATCATATAATATAAACGAATACAGATAGTGTATAATTCAGAGCTCACTTACTCACGCTATGTGCTTACATATATTCCCCCCTTTATTAAATGCAGTTCATTATAAATTCACAGATTTAGTTGGTTACATAACAGTGGAACATTTGTTCCCCGCCGAGCAACATTATGCTTTAATTTAGCGTTTTGGCACTTGTAGGTATGCAAAGTCTTTTCAAATATTTCCAGCTGATCTAAAACTATTTAGCAATTTCTTGTTTTTGTCAAGCCACCGAAAGAGAGAGAGAGAGAGAGAGAGAGAGAGAGAGAGAGAGCAAAAAAAAAAAATCACTCTGATTTCAATTACATTCTATGTTACATTCTGGAGAACATAAAATGCAGACACAAATTCCGCACTTGAATGACAATGATCATAGAAAGATGAAATAAAGGAACATAGGAACTATGTAGGAACTATAGGAACTAAAGCCTCGTACACACGACTGAGTTTCTCGGCAAAAACCAGCAAGAAACTTACTGGGAGATATTTTTTTGCCGAGGAAACCGGTCGTGTGTACATTTTCGTTGAGGAAACTGTCGAGAAACTCGACGAGCCAAAAAGAGAGCAAGTTCTCTATTTCCTCGACGGGAATGGAGAAACTTGCCTTGTCGAGTTCCTCGACAGCCTAACAAGGAACTCGATGAGCAAAACGATGTGTTTCGCCCGTCGAGTTCCTCGGTCGTGTGTACGAGGCTTGAGAGTGACGTATTTTTAATCTAATGTCCACATATAACAAAAGATTCCTGAAAGGTTACATCCGTGGCCGTTTATAAATGACAGATCTTTGACAGTTTTACCAATTTAAAATTCAAAAAGTGCAAAATGGGGGTGGGACTTTTAATGTGCCTCGGTGGGGTTAGAGGAAATTATAAAAACTTAAAGGGGTTGTAAAGGTAAATGTTTTTTTACCTTAACGCATCCTATGCATTAAGGTGAAAAAACATCCGACAGTACCGCGCCCCCCCCCCCCGAACCCCTGTTTTACTTACCTGACCCCTCGAAAGTCCCGCGCGCGTCCACGTGATCCTCTTAGAATCTCAGCCTGGCCATTGATTGGCTGGGCTGGATGGATTGATAGCAGCACAGCCATTGGCTGGCGCTGCTGTCAATCACATCGGATGACGTGGCGCGCCGGGGGGCGGGGCCGAGTGATACAGTCGGCGGCTATGCCCGCCGCTGTATCACGGGAGCGCGCTTGCAAAAGCTTTCCACCATGCGAGCTCGCATGAAGGTAGAAAGCTTTGGCGAGGAGGAGCCGAGACAGCCGCCGAGGGACCCCAGAAGACAGGGTTAGGGGACACTGTGCAAAACGAGCTGCACAGTGGAGGTAAGTATGAAGCCTCGTACACACGACTGAGAAACTCGACGGGCGAAACACATCGTTTTCCTCGTCGAGTTCCTTGTTAGGCTGTCGAGGAACTCGACAAAAAGAAAAGAAAGGAGGGCGCACCGACCTTGTGCATTACCACTTAAAATTTATTAAAAACAGAATAAAAAGCAATAGTCCTACTCACAAGGCAATCAAGAGTAAGCGCTTTTCAAACAGCTGGACTGGACCTCGCGGCACTCGACAAGCCAACTTTCTCCATTCCCGTCAAGGAAATAGAGAACTTGCTCTCATTTTCTCAGATTTTAGGTGCTGAAAGCGGTACCATTATGGAAATTTGGCGTTTTATATTGTAGGCCTGCAATTCTTAGGCCTCGTACACACGGCCGAGGAACTCGACGTGCCAAACACATCGAGTTCCTCGGGCAGTTCAGCCCTGAAGCCGCCGAGGAGCTCGGCGGGACGAGAGCTCCCATAGAACAACGAGGAAATAGAGAACATGTTCTCTATTTCCTCGCCGAGCTCCTCGTCGGCTTCCTCGGCCGAAAGTGTACACACGACCAGTTTCCTCGGCAGAATTCAGCGAGAAACTCGGTCGGAAGCTGAATTCTGCCGAGGAAACTGGTCGTGTGTACGGGGCCTTAGGAATAACTCACTTAAATCTGTCCAAACAAGATTCTAGTAGACATCCCGGGTATAATAAAATTTGAAACACAAAATCATAAATTATAATATAATAAATACATATAAGTAATAACAAATAATATAATAATAATAAAAATTATTACTTTACATTTTCTGATGACGAATTCTGCAAGTGATTATAATTTATTATCGCTGTTTTCTAGCTGCTCTAAAACCACTTTTGACATAAAGGGACACTTTTGGTTGCTATGGACAATCTACAGTTTACAGGCAGAAAGAACAGTTTTTATTATATAAAAGAACATGTAGGACACTGGGCAGACCACTAGGGACAAAGGGTGTGTGTCTTTTTTTCATACAGTACTGTAATCTATAAGATTACAGTATACTGTATGTATTGTGTTTATTACGTTTTTAAAATTTTGCGCCGATCTCCGCCCCGTGCGTCGTAACGTCGCAGGGAACGGAGCTCGGCGGCACTGGGCACTGTGAATCGAGCGAGGAGGAGACAACTCGATCGCTTCTGCGTGAGAGCTCGCGGGTTACGGGGGCACTTTTTTTTATTGTTTATTTTACTTTAAAAAAATCATTTTTACACTTTCCTTTTAAAAAATCCACATCTCTCCTCCAGGCAAAAAATAAATAAAAATGAAGGCTCTCAGGCTTTCCTGTCGTGTCCCCGGCTTTGTTTACTTCCGCTGGTTCAGACGTGACGTCATAACGCCGCTCCTGGGCATCTAACAGTCATAGATATTGGCGGGGACCATATGTCCCCGCTTCCTTTCCGGCACCGGCAGGTCGAACACCATCGATCGCTCTGTTTTGACAGCTCCATGTATATGTTATACATGTTGTTGGTAAAATGTTACAACTATTCTCAGTCTATACATGAAATGTGTGTTGGGCACATATTAAGCCCATGCCCAGGCGATTTTTACCATGACTGCGACATTATGGTGGACACATCGGACACTTTTGACACTTCTTTGGGACCATTGTCATTTATACGGCGAACAGTGCTATAAAAATGCACTGATTACTGTATAAATGACACTGGCAGTGAAGGGGTTAACCACTAGGGGGTGAGGAAGAAGGGGTTAAGTGTATCCTAGGGAGTGATTCTAACTGTGGGGGGGCTGGGCTACCAGTGACATGACATTGATCACTGCTCCCGATGACAGGGAGCAGTAGATCAGTGTCCTGTCACAAGGCAGAACAGGGAAATGCCATGGGCTAGATTCAGCATTGATTTACGCCGGCGTATCTATAGATACGCCGCGTAAATTCAAAGCTGCGCCCGCGTATCTTCTTTCTGTATTCAGAAAGCAAGATACGACGACATTAGCCTAAGATCCGACTGACGTAAGTCTTTTACGCCTTCGTATGTTAGGGTGCATATTTACGCTGGCCGCTAGGTGGCGCTTCCTGTCGTTTTCGGCATAGAATATGCAAATGACCTAGATACGCCGATTCACAAATTTACGTATGCCTGGCGCTATTTTTTTACGTCGTTTACGTTAGGCTTTTTCGGCGTAAGGTTGCTCCTGCTATTATGAGGCATACGCAATGTTAAGTATGGACATCGTTCCCGCGTCGAATTTTGAAATTTTTACGTCGTTTGCGTAAGTCGTTCGCGAACCAATGACGTCCTTGCAGCGTACTTTGAAGCAATGCACACTGGGAAATTCCACGGACGGCGCATGTCAATCACGTCGGGTCACCAAGAATTAGCATAAAACACGCCCCCTCATCCTCATTTGAATTACTCGCGCTTACGCCGGCCCCATTTACGCTACGCCGCCGTAACGTAGGAGGCAAGTGCTTTGTGAATACAGGACTTGCCTCTCTGACTTATGGCGGCGTAGCGTAAATACGATACGATGCGCCGCCGTAACAATGCGCGCCCCTAACTGAATCTAGCCCCTTGTTTACAAAGGCATCCCCCTGTTCTGCCTCTCCATGACATGACTTGATGTTCGCCTGTGTCCCACGGGCACGGTCATGGAGCTCGCGCGGGGGGCACACACGCGCCGCCGGTGGCGCGTGCTTGCCCGCACGGCAGGATTTTCAAAGCAGTGTACAGGTATGTTGCTTTGCCCACACAAGCCTACGTTCTACCGACGCATATGTTCGTGAAGCGGATGGGGACCGATCTCCCAGTCTCTTTCCTGCCTTGCTGAAAAGACCGATATATAACTAGCCAGTAGGAACTGAATACAAAATCCATGGAAACATAAAAGTTACCATGGCAAGGATGGTCAATGTTTGAAATCGGAGGCAATTCCATTGGTAAACATTTCCTGGAGCAGATCTCCAAAACATGGCCAGTCCCATTATCTATGGATCAGGGTCTAGGATAAGCAAAGGCTAACATTTCCCTCGAGGTGTAGACCAGTATGTTCTTGAGGGTCTGACTACCGTTTATTCCTGATCTCTAAGCTGAAGATTTCCTGCCAAGGCCCAAGGAGAGGAAATGTGTAGAGTGCTGATTACCCAGCCGGAGGATAGGGCTGTGGGGGGGTCATCTTCGTTTTCCACTTCTACATTCCTTCCAATAATAGTCTTTCACTGTTAACATGGTAGCAAAAAAAAAAAAAATAATAAATCACGTATAGTAATAATTTTACTAAAGTTTATTAGTTGATAAGGGCGCAGAGCGTTGAGCGTACTGGGGCAAAATGTGAACATGGCAAAATAAGCAGGGTTGTAAATCATTTGGTGTAATCATTAGGAGTGCAATATTAAACCGCCGACAACTTTTATTTTTTAACCACTTAAGGACCGGACCAATATGCAGCTAAATGACCCAAGGGGTTTTTACAATTCGGCACTACGTCGCTTTAACAGACAGTTGCGCGGTCGTGCGACGTGGCTCCCAAACAAAATTGGCGTCCTTTTTTCCCCACAAATAGAGCTTTCTTTTGGTGGTATTTGATCACCTCTGCGGTTTTTATTTTTTGCGCTATAAACAAAAATAGAGCGACAATTTTGAAAAAAATTCAATATTTTTTACTTTTTGCTATAATAAATATCCCCCAAAAACATATCTAAATTTTTTTTTCCTCAGTTTAGGCCGATACGTATTCGTTTACCTATTTTTGGTAAAAAAAATCGCAATAAGCGTTTATCGATTGGTTTGCGCAACATTTATAGTGTTTACAAAATAGGGGATAGTTTTATTGCATTTTTATTTTTATTTTATTTTTTTACTACTAATGGCGGCGATCAGCGATTTCTTTTGTGACTGCGACATTATGGCGGACACTTCGGACAATTTTGACACATTTTTGGGACCATTGTCATTTTCACAGCAAAAAATGCATTTAAATTGCATTGTTTATTGTGAAAATGACAGTTGCAGTTTGGGAGTTAACCACAGGGGGCGCTGTAGGAGTTAGGGTTCACCTAGTGTGTGTTTACAACAGTAGGGGGGTGTGGCTGTAGGTCTGACGTCATCGATCGAGTCTCCCTTATATAAGGGATCACTCGATCGATGCAGCCGCCACAGTGAAGCACGGGGAAGCCGTGTTTACATACGGCTCTCCCCGTTCTTCAGCTCCGGGGAGCGATCGCGACGAAGCGGCTATAAACGAATAGCCGCGCCGTCGTCCCGGATCGCTCCCCGAGGGGATCCGACCGCTGCATGTAGCGGGGGGGGGGGTCCCGATCAGACCCCCGAGCCACGTCTAGGCAGGCACGTACAGGTACGTTGATGTGCCTGTCCGTGCCATTCTGCCGACGTATATGTACATGAGGCGGTCGGGAAGTGGTTAACCTGCAAGGCAAAGTTATAATGTGCTAGTATGCATCGCATACTACAGGGGTAGGCAACCTCGGCCCTCCAGCTGTGGTGAAAATACAAATCCCATCATGCCTCTGCCTCTAGGAGTCATGCCTGTGATTGTGATTGTCAGGGTCTTGCAATGTCTCATGGGACTTGTAGTTTCACCACAGCTGGAGGGCCGAGGTTGCATACACATGGCATACTAGCACATTAAGCAGGCCCGGATCCAGGAGCACAGTGACTCAGAGTAGGGCCCCCATGACTGGGTTATCAGTGAAAATTAACCATTGGCTGTGAGGGGTTGAGGGGGAGGAGAGGAGGTCATAAAAGGGGCTGTTCCCGCCCCTGGGCAAGCACAGTGAGCTGAAAAGTTCAGAGCAACAGGTATGTCTGACCTTGCTGCTATTTGGGCCCAGCTGCAGGCTGAAGCAGCTGCCCATGGACCTGACTGGCTGCGGGATCAACTGCGGCCCATACTGGGGGTTGCTCCCGCACCAGCGAACGAGGGGGGACGCGCGTCGGCACAAGCTTGCAGGTCTAGGCCTCCGGAGCGCCTTTCTCCGGATTCGTCCCCAAGAGCCCAGCGTCACTTTGGGAATCCCGATCCTCGGGCCCCTCCGGGCCCCCCCGCGAAGCGTGCGGCCAAGGATTCTGGGGGGGGGTCCGGGAGGAATCCCCAGCGCGGACGGGGTTCTGCGGGCAGCCGCTCCGCCAGTCCTGGGGCGGCCGCGGCACCCGCGCGGCGAGTGGAGTCTGAAGTTGCGGGCCCCGCCCCTCGCGTTGTTACGCGGGGGTCGGCGCCTCTGTGGGGGAGACCTAGGAGCACGACCGCCAGGCCAGACACCTCCGCAGCCGGCGGCCTGTCTCCAGATGTGGCGGTGGCGGCAGTGAACTGCGTGGTAGCGGTCGACGGGGCTGGGGTCCCACTCCCTGGCCCACGGAAGGCGACGGCGAAAACGGCGAACGGGTCTGGCGGGCGGTCGGACGCCAGGCCTGCGGCCGCCAGGGATCCTTCCCCTGGTGAGTTGTCGGAAGTGTCGGATGAGCCTGCTACGCTCCGGTCCGAAGGGGAGCTTTCGGAGTCTGAGGAGGAACCACCCCCCCGGCGGGGGGCAGCTAGTGGTTCTAACCCTAGGCAGCCGGGTAAGTCAAATTCACCTTATTCTCCTGCTGTGCATTTGAATGTGGGGGGGCAGAGTGGCAGTGGGGGGGTAGGGGTGCCCGGTGTGTTTCTGTCGGCGGGGGGCGGGTCCCCGCCCCCTGGCAATGTGTCAGGCGGGGGGGGCGGAGGGTTTGACGGGGGGATTTGCGGGTTTCTTGGCATGCATGAAAGAACTG
Organism: Rana temporaria; assembly: GCF_905171775.1. NCBI lineage: Eukaryota > Metazoa > Chordata > Amphibia > Anura > Ranidae > Rana > Rana temporaria. The sequence continues at coordinate 461,997,468 of NC_053492.1, read as the reverse complement.
GTGGGCAGGTTTGAGAGCGCGGGGGGGGGCGGCGCCAGGTCCGGCGGCGGCATGGGCGGCTTCCGCGGGGGGGGGGGGGGCCGAGTGTGGTGGTGGCTCCGGCGGCGCCGGCGGCTCCGCTGGTGGTGGCAAGCTTGCCCCCGCCGGTGGTAGCCCCCGCGGCCCCGGCCGCTACAGCAACCTCAACGGCTCCACAGGCTGGGGACTCGGTGACTCCCCCGGTGGTGCCGCCTGTGGTGGCTCAGGCCAGTGTGGTGGCTCCAACGACGGCAGGGGATGGAAAAGGGGCCAGGGACACTGCTGCCAGGCAGGAAATTATCCGCTTGGCAGATGCGGCGAAATGTGAGATATATCTTTGCTATGAAGCATCTCTAGGGACTAGTGTTGAGCAGAATATGCCATATTCGATTTCGCGATATATCTCGAATATATAGTCGAATATTCGAGATATATTCGCTAAATTCGAATATTCGGGATATTTTATCGAAATGAAATGATTGCGAATTTTCACTATTGCGAATGCGAAAATAATTGCGAATTTTCGATAACTGCGGTAGGAGCACTATGATTGGCTCAGAATATTCTTGATATTTTTTCGAAATTTCGCAAAATGCGAATGCGATATTTACTGCGCAATTTCGACAAATGCTGTAGGAGCACTCTGATTGGCTCAGAATATTCTTGATATTTTACAATACAAAATAATTGCGAATATTCGGCAAATGCGGAAGGAGCACTCTGATTGGCTCAGAATATTCTTGATATTTTACAATACAAAATAATTGCGAATATTCGGCAAATGCGGAAGGAGCACTCTGATTGGCTCAGAATATTCTTGATATTTTACAATAGAAAATAAAAAGTGTTTTGCATTGGTGGTGATTCTTTACTCTATCCATCTGTCACAGCCGTTTGTCAATCAAACACCTTGAAGATTGAACACGTTCATGCTGCATGCTTTGGACTTTTTTTCACTTCACATATCAAAGACATTTTTATGAAAGATTATTTTTCTATTATTGGGACTATATTTCTTTATATATTTGTTTCACTGTGTATTTCACAAGTTATTTGCGCTTGCTTATTTTATAATTTGCCCACATGTCTTGTCACTAGACATATTTTTTATTCTTGTAGAGCGACTCCATTTTCTGTCTTGTATTAATTTATGTTGTATAACATTTTTGAGTTGCTGCTATATTCTCCCCTTTTTTTATGGTATGCGCAATTTTTTCCTTCTTACAAAAAAAAATAATATCAAACATACAAATATTCATAACAGAAACATACACAAAGCCCCCCCCCCTTTTGCATCAGAGACAATCAGAGTTCTCCTACCACAGTTATCGAAAATTCGCAATCATTTTCGCATTTGCATTAGCGAAAATTCACAATTTATTTTTTTTTCAATTCGGCAACATAAAAGGATCTCCTCAGCTTAGCTACTCGGCCCAGGGTCTCTAATCATACCACCAATGCTTTTAGACGTCGATAGGATGTGATCTGTTTTAAAAATAAAATTGCGGAATTGCGAATATTCACCGCGAAATTCGAAATATATCGCGAATACTCGAATATGCCATATTCGAGCCGAATATTCGCAATACGAATATTCGTGAGCAACACTACTAGGGACTCATCTCAAGTCTGAAGTCAGGGAAAAGATCTGGAAGGGTGAGTATGTGGAGATTTTTTCTTTGCTCCCATTAGAAAAATTTAATTTGGATAGGGGGAAACCGGACGACTCCAAGAAAGAGGAAGAGGAGAGGCGCAGGTACCGGCTGATCCCGCGTACGTTCGCCAATTGGTTACAGGCATTTAGCATACTGGCATGTGTAGTGGGGGAAAAGAAGCCGGAATGTTGTTCAGGTCTGTTTATTTACCAGAATGCCATTGGGGAGGCTCACAGGGTGTATGGGGGCTCGGCGTGGCTTAGGTACGACGAACAGTTTAGGCAGAGGATGGCGGTCCGGCCTGACCTGCGTTGGAATCAAAAAGACATGAACTTGTGGTTATGCTTGATGACAGCGGCCAGGGCTCCAGGGCAGTTATTTCCAGGGAGGGCCGGGGGTTCCAGTTCCCAGGGGCAACCGGCCGGCAGAGCAAAAGGGGTGTGTTGGCAATTTAATGCGGGCTCTTGCAAGTTCGGGGGTGCCTGTCGGTACAAACACGAGTGCTCGGGCTGCGGTGGCTCCCACCCGCAGTCCAAGTGTTTTAAGCAGAGCAGGGGCCGTACCGGGGAGTTTGCTCACAAGAGGGACGACGCCGGTGAAGGTGGAAAAGATGCGGCCGTTTCTCGGCAGATATCCGGATAGAAGGGCGGCGGCTATGTTGGAGAGGGGTTTTTCAGTGGGGTTTTTGATTCCGTGTGAGCTGGGGGTTGTTCCCCCGGTGCCACGAAATTTACGGTCTGCGTTACTTTATCCGGACGTGGTTTCGGAGAAACTGAGAAAGGAGGTGGCTCTGGGGCGCATGGCAGGTCCTTTTGGGGTAGCACCTTTGGCGGACTTGGTGGTCTCTCCGCTGGGGGTGGTGCCCAAAAAAGAACCTAACAAGTTCAGGCTAATACACCATCTGTCGTTTCCGAAGGGTGGGTCGGTCGATGCCATTGATCCGGAGGCTTGTTCGGTCAGTTACACATCGTTCGATGCGGCGGTGCACTGGGTTAGGCGATATGGGCAAGGGGCGTTAATGGCAAAGACGGATGTGGAGGCGGCATTTCGGCTGCTGCCGGTTCACCCGGACAGCTTTAGGCTGTTGGGATGCCACTGGGAAGGACAGTTCTACGTTGACCGGTGCCTTCCCATGGGGTGTTCTATCTCCTGTGCGTTCTTTGAAACGTTTAGCTCTTTTTTGGAATGGGTGGTGCGGGACGTGTCGGGAGTGAATTTGGTTATCCATTATCTGGATGACTTTCTGTGCGTAGGGCCGGCTTCTTCCAGGGTGGCGTCAGTGCTCCTGGCCACCCTGGAACACGTGGCGGAGAGTTTTGGGGTTCCGCTGGCCCCTGAGAAGACAGAGGGGCCGCGCACGGTCATGACTTTTCTAGGGATCACTTTGGATTCCGAAGTCATGGAATGCAGGTTGCCAGAAGATAAGGTAGTGGCGCTTAAGGCTGAAGTAAAGGGCATGGTAGGGGTGCGCAAAGTTCGACTTAAGGAGCTCCAGTCATTGCTGAGGAAGCTGAACTTTGCGTGCCGCATTTTGCCAATGGGGCGGGTTTTTTGTCGGCGGCTGTCGGCTAGCACAGCGGGGGTGGTGGCTCCTACACATTTTGTTAGCTTACAAAAAATACACAGAGAGGACCTACGGGTATGGCATTCATTTTTGGAGGAGTTTAACGGGAGGGCTTTATGGATGACGGGCCCTGTCAGCAATTTTGACTTGGAGTTATACACGGATGCTGCGGGGTCCACAGGCTTCGGAGCTTTTTTCCGGGCCAGGTGGAGCGCGGGCCCGTGGCCGGTCAGCTGGGTGGAAGCAGGGTTTACAAGGAACCTGGTCCTGCTGGAATTGTTTCCAGTGGTTCTGGCGGTGGAACTGTGGGGGACAGAGTTTAGGGATAAAAAGGTGAGATTTCACTGTGACAACCTGGGAGTGGTGCAGGCGATTAACCGGGTGTCGGCATCCTCGCCACCGGTGGTGCGATTGCTGCAACACCTTGTGCTGAGATGTCTGCAAAGGAATGTATTTATTCATGCAGTTCATATACCGGGAGTGGAGAACGTCATTGCTGACGCCTTATCTCGTTTTCAGTGGGACAGGTTCCGAGAGTTGGTGCCGGGATCGGAACAACACGGAGTGCCTTGTCCAGAGGAGCTGTGGAGGATTGCGTTGGCGTGATCTCTGGTTGGCTCAGAAAGTCAGTGAGTGAAGCCACATGGGTGGCGTACAGTAAGGTATGGCAAGAGTGGGAGTCTTTGGCTACCTGGGCGGCGATTGATCCTTGTGGGCCGGACGTGCGAGGTTTGTTATTTTATTGGGTGGCTAGATGCATGGAGGATGGGGTGTCAGTATCGGTACTAAATCAGAAGATGGCGGGTTTGGCGTTCCTGTTCAAGTTGCGGGGTTGCCAAGATTTCACCAAGGATTTTTGGGTTAGGCAGGCGCTCAAGGGGTATAGGAAAGCTCGTATGACCCGGGATGTTAGGCGCCCGGTTTCGTTCTCGGTGCTGCAAGGTTTGGTGGGGCAGTTGCCGGGTATTTGTTCCTCGGAGTACGAGTCAGCGTTATTTAAGGTGGCGTTCATATTGGCGTTCTTTTGGCCTTCAGGATAGGGGAGTTGGTGAGCCCATCGAAGAAGAGGCCCGGCGGCCTGAGTTATCAAGAGGTAAGTTGTGGGCGAGACAGGGTGTCGCTTTGGCTGCGCAAGTCAAAAACGGATCAGATGGGAAAGGGACGAGAGGTTCTACTATTTGCCCTGCCGGGGTCTACGCTGTGCCCGGTGGGGGCGGTTCGGGCGTTTCTTGACATGCGCCCGGGGGCAGAGGGTTCCTTTTTGATACATGGTGATGGGTCCCCCCTTTCCAGGTACCAATTTGTTACCAATTTTAAAAAAGGGCTCCGTGCGGGGGGAGTGGATGAGAAAAGTTTTTCTTCTCACTCCTTCCGCATTGGTGCGGCAACTGAAGCACATAGATGCGGTTTGGGAGTAGAGGTGGTGAAGCAAATCGGCAGGTGGGAATCTAGGAGATTTAGGAGCTACGTCCGCCCTCATCTGTTGGATAGTTAATCCCTGATAGGGAGGAGGGGGGGGGGGACAAGTGCATGGTGTGTATCAGGTTTGAAATTTGGGGGTCAGTGTGTTGGTGTGCTGTGAGTTACCCGGTTCTTTCTTGTATAGCTTTCTTTCAGATGGTACCCCGGCCTTGGTGTGGATCCTGGGCCACTCATATGTAGTATGGGGAGCAAGGTGGGCTGATGTTAGGCCGGATGGTCGGCAACTGGGCTTCCCAAGGCAGGAAGCCTGTGTGCGCTGGCTGGGGGTCCCGGGGATGCTTTGGGGCAGAATGGTTCCTGAAGTGCATCGTTTTGCACGGCTGGACCGGCCTCCCGATGTACTATTGTTACATGTCGGAGGTAACGACCTGGGGGTCAGATCGATGCTCGATGTCACCAGGGATATTAAGTTTGATATCCTAAGGTTGAGGACGGAGTTTCCGGGTACGGTTATAGTTTGGCCTGACATTGTTGCTCGGACCGCCTGGAGGTTAGCAAGGTCAGTAAGCAGGATCAACCGGGCCCGAAGGAAGATCAACCGGGATGTGGGCAGGTTCATGGCTCGGAACGGGGGGCTAGTAGTGCGCCACATAGAGTTGGAGGAAGAAACATGGAGGTATTTACGAGGGGATGGGGTGCATCTCACGTCAGTTGGGATAGACATGTGGTTCTTGGGCTTGCAAGACGGGATTCAGAGGGCCATTAGGGTGTGGAGGGGCACCCAAGGATAAGGTTTTACCCTTGGGTGCTGTGGCGTGGTTTTGGTCTCTGTGGGTGAAGGAGGAGCCGAAAAATAAGGGAGTTAAGACCTGTCGGTGACAGGAAAAAGGATGGTGCCCAGATAACGGAGGTTACCTGGAGGGAACGGTATGGTGCACTGCGGTCGGGAGGGTCTCTGAGCACGCATCGGCTTGAGGCCTGACAGAAGGGCACGAGAGACCGCAGTGCAATTGAGGAGTTAATTGTATATATATGTTTATATATATACAGGGTTTGAGTTTGTGTATATATATGTTTATATATATTTATAGTGTTACAGTTACAGGCTTTCGCCTGCAGAGACCAACGTCAGTTAGTTATAGGACAGGTGTGTTGTTTACGTTAAAATTGTTAAATTATTATCTTTAATAAAAATAAGGCTGCTACGGCCTATTATTTTACCCAACAACTGGTGTGGTCTCCATTTAATGGGAAGAAGGTTGGTTTTGGGTAGTAGGGGTAATAATACGGTTTAATTGCACATCTGTTATACCATAGTCAAGCAGGCCCGGATCCAGGAGCGCAGTGACTCAGAGTAGGGCCCCCATGACTGGGTTATCAGTGAAAATTAACCATTGGCTGTGAGGGGTTGAGGGGGAGGAGAGGAGGTCATAAAAGGGGCTGTTCCCCCCCCTGGGCAAGCACAGTGAGCTGAAAAGTTCCCACCCACCCTCCCTTGTTTTTCATATCTTGTGGTCATGTAGGTCATGTTGTACGTCAGTGTTGTGTTGTGTATGTTGGTTTGTGTTTTGTTTCATCCATAGGTTCAGCGAGGTTGTCGTGGCAGCGTGGTTTTGGTCTCTGCGGGTGAAGGAGGAGCCGGAAAATAAGGGAGTTAAGACCTGTCGGTGACAGGAAAAAGGATGGTGCCCAGATAACGGAGGTTACCTGGAGGGAACGGTATGGTGCACTGCGGTCGGGAGGGTCTCTGAGCACGCATCGGCTTGAGGCCTGACAGAAGGGCACGAGAGACCGCAGTGCAATTGAGGAGTTAATTGTATATATATGTTTATATATATACAGGGTTTGAGTTTGTGTATATATATGTTTATATATATTTATAGTGTTACAGTTACAGGCTTTCGCCTGCAGAGACCAACGTCAGTTAGTTATAGGACAGGTGTGTGGTTTACGTTAAAATTGTTAAATTATTATCTTTAATAAAAATAAGGCTGCTACGGCCTATTATTTTACCCAACAACTGGTGTGGTCTCCATTTAATGGGAAGAAGGTTGGTTTTGGGTAGTAGGGGTAATAATACGGTTTAATTGCACATCTGTTATACCATAGTCATGTAAAAACCTACCTTAGAAGGTAGCTCTTCCAGTGGCAAGCTCTAACCACTGACAGGGCTTCCATCTTTACCCGTCTTCCTTTGGGGGTTGCAGACTCCAGCTATGTAAGTGGCCAGAGCCGCGATGACGTCAGCCACCATTTACAGCACAGGACTCTGAAGAAAGGGGCCGGGTGGCCATTCTTTCGGAGCGCATGCGCTAATAATGTCACCGGCTGCATTACAGCTGTACAGTAAATATCTCCTAAAGAGTGCACGTTTAGGAGATATTTACAGTACCTATAGGTAAGCCTTATTATAGACGAGGGTGTCCCCCACAATCCATACCAGGCCCTTCAGGTCTGGAATGGATTTTAAGAGGAACTCCACCCCAAAATTAAAAAAAGAAACAGTGTGGGAAACTCACTCAAAGTGAAAAAATTTCAATGAAAAATGCATTTAAAGGATTTGTAAAGCCTCATGGTTTTTCAACTTAATGTTTTCTATGCATTAAGGTAAAAAAAAAAAAAAAAACTTCTGTGCTGCAGCAACCCCACAGAGCCCCCCCCCTTTTACTTACCTGAACCCGTTTGTTCTAGCGTCGAGGACAAGCCCAGCAGCTCCAGCCACTGGGGTAGATTCAGATAGATTAGCGGATCTTTAGATCCGCGTAATCTATCTGATTTATGATCCGCCGGTCCAATTTAGCGAGGCTAGTGCATGATTTACAAAGCACTTACCTCGAAAATTGCACCGTCGGATCGTAACTCCCCCGGCGGAATTCAAATTCCGCGGCTAGGGGGAGTGTACAATTTAAATCAGGCGCGTTCCCGCGCCGATTTAACTGCGCATGCGTCGCCGGCGAAATTTGCCAGTGCGCATGCTCCAAATGACGTCGCTAGGACGTCAATGTTTTCGGCGGCTACGTAAATTCCGGCCATCTGTATTCCCGATCGACTTACGCAAACGACGTAAAAATTTGAATCTCAGCGCGGGACCGATGGCCATACTTAACATTAGCTACCCCTCATATAGCAGGAGTAACTATCCGCCGGAAAAAGCCGAACGCAAACGACGTAAAAAATAAGCGACGGGCGGGCGTTCGGTCTTGAATCGGCGGTTCTCCTCATTTGCATATCCGACGCGTAAAAAACTGCGACAACACCTAGCGGCCGGCGGTAGATTGCAGCCTAAGATCCGACTGGTGTAAGTCACTTACACCAGTCGGATCTAAGGGAGATCTATGCGGAACTGATTCTTATGAATCAGTCGCATAGATCCGACCGTCGGATCTCAGAGATACGACGGCGGATCAGGAGATACGCCGTCGTATCCCCTTGATGAATCTGGCCCACTGTCTCTGGACCTCATTGGATAGATTGATAGCAGTGGGAGCCATTGGCTCTCGCTGCTATCAAATCCAGTGACACAGGGCTGAATCTTGTTGCCTGTGTCGCCAAAGAGGAGGAGCCAGGAGTGCGGCTGGGGGACCCCGGAAAAGGAGGATCAGGGCCACTCTGTGCAAAACTCTTGCACAGAGCAGGTACGTATAACATGTTTGTAATAATAATAATAAAAAAAATAAACCTTTACAATCACTTTAAATCAGGGGTGTTCAAACGTTTTTTAAAGAGGGACAGATTTGATAAAGTGAACATGCGTGAGGGCCGACCATTTTGCCTGACATTCTTTGAACCATTAAAATAAGTGTGTTCGTCCGAGCACTAATACAATGCCCAACAGTTCTCTTGCCTTTGTGCCCATCTGCAGCCTCACACATTGCAATGAATGCAGCCTTACATGTGCCATGAATGCAGCCTCACCATTGCCATGAGTGCAGCCTGATCGATGCCCATCTGCAGCCTCGGAGGGGACAGGGAGGGGCGGGACGATCGCCAACAGATTACATACAGGAGAATCTCCTGTTAACACGGTGGCCTCTTTAATACAAAATCCCGCCTCCTATGATAGACAGAACATTTGTCCAATGGCAGCCCAGGAGAAGGGACTTCCTATTACAGAGTAAACAGGAGATTCTCCTATATGTATTCTGATGGCGCTTGTCCCGCCCAACGGCGGATCCAGGGGGGGCAACGGGGAAATTGCCCCCCCCCCCCAGACAATCATGTAACATTGGCTTTAAAAAAAGTCTCTCACTCTCTCTCTCTCATCACCAGGGCCGGACTGGCCCAGCCCGGTAGGCTGCCTGTCCTGAGGCTTCCTTGAGCTGTAGCTGACTGCAGCGCTCCCCCTCTCTCCTGTGTGTATGACACGGGGCATCTCTCGCTGTGTGTGAGAGCTGGGTCTGTATTCGGCTGTGCTGCCTGTGCTAGACCTGCTTGTGTGATAGTAGATGGAGATGTAACACTGACTGAATCAGTGTTTTGTCTATCACACAAGCCCGTCTAGGGGGCGACCTTGCTAGAGCACACTGCCCTGCCGAACACAGACCTACAGCTCCTGTTTGTTCCATGACACACGTCGGGAGAGGAGATACCTGCTGTGTGTGATCGAGGCAATGCCATGGTGAGTGCCATGCCATGCACAGTGGGGCTTCATTCATATACACAAGTGGGGCTGCATTAATATACAAAGTGGGGCTGCTGCATTCATATACAAAGTGGGGCTGCTGCATTCATATACAAAGTGGGGCTGCATTCATTTACAAAGTGGGGCTGCATTTATATACAAAGTGGGGCTGCATTTATATACAAAGTGGGGCTGCATTTATATACAAAGTGGGACTGCATTCATATACAAAAGTGGGACTGCATTCATATACAAAAGTCGGGCTGTATTTATATATACAGTGGGGCTGCATTTATATACAAAAGTGGGACTGCATTTATATACAAAAGTGGGACTGCATTTATATATACAGTGGGGCTGCATTAATATACAAAAGTGGGTGTCATGAATATGCATCAAGTCTGTCTGCCTACCTGATCTCCATGTGTTCATTAGAGGCAGATCCTGTTCTGGTTTCCCTTTTTATCACTTCCTCTTCCTGTATGGCTCCACCCTAGTCCATCCCAGGAAGCCTATATTAACCTTTGCTCTACAGGTCTGCAGTGCTGTTCAACAGTGTTCCTATGCTTAGTTCCTGTCTGCAGTGTAATTGCTGGTTCCTGTTTGCAGAGTGCTACTATCATCTTTCCGTGTACCGTTTTGGCTTGTCCCCGACTTCCTTGTCTGCCTGTGCTCCTGACTATTTGCATGTTCCACGGTTATCCTTGTCTGCCTGTTGCCCTGACCTCGGCCTGTCCATCACCACTGTTTGTCCTGCTGGCTGCTTCCCCCTTCTCCCTGCGGAGTGTGACTTAAGGAATCCCGGGAACGCGACCTGGACCCAGTTGCGGCCAAGACCATCCCTACCATCAAGGGCTCTGGTGAATACAAAACTGGGTCTTAGACTCCGCGCCCTGGGTGATCTTGGGTTACGCTTCCTCCCTGCCAGCAGTAGTCGGCTATAGGGTTCACTTCCCTGTGGTGCATCCCTGACCCCTACAGGGTGCACTTGTCACCGGGCCACAGGTGACCTGACAGTTTGAACAGCCATGAACCCGGCCGACGTGCCGCTTCCTGCAGATGACCCATTACAGGGCGTTGTTCACAGACTCGAGACGCATGAAGCTAATCAGGCTCAGGTGATGCGTTTCCTTCAGGATCTGGCTTCCCGCTTTGATCAGCTTCAGACCTCGTTGGGAGCCCCGAATCTACAACCCCAAGTACAACCAGCGGCAGCGGCTGCGCCCGTCGCACCAGTCGCAGAGTCGCATTCGCTGAAGCTACCACCTCCAGTCCGTTTTTCTGGAGACTCCAAGGCCTGCAGGGGGTTTCTTAGCCAGTGCACCATCCATTTTGAACTTCAGCCTCAAAACTTCTTGTCTGATCGGGCAAAGGTAGCCTATATTATTTCCCTCCTTTCCGGTGAAGCTTTAGCCTGGGCTGCCCCTATGTGGGAGAGGAATGATCCGGTAGTTTCCAGCCTGTTCAACTTCCTAAAGCTCTTTCGGAACATCTTTGAAGAGCCGGCTCGGGCCTCTTCAGCAGCCAGTGCTCTGCTACGTCTCCGCCAAGAATCTCGTTCAGTGGGTCAATATGCTCTTCAGTTTCGTATACTCTCAGCTGAATTGAGCTGGAACAATGAGGCCCTGGTCGCTACCTTTTTACATGGCCTCTCTGACCGAGTGAAGGACGAATTAGCGGGAAGAACCATCCCCGTCAGTCTGGACGATGTCATCTCCCTGTGCAACCAGATCGATATTCGTTTTCAGGAGAGGTCCATTGAGAAAAGACACCAGCACTCCCTAGGTCTTAGTCAGTCTGTGATTCCCTCACTTCGTCCCGTGGACCATCCTCTGCCTGCTGAGGAACCTATGCAGCTGGGCCGGACCAGACTAACACCCGAAGAACGTGCTAGACGCAGAACTCTGGGCTTGTGCCTCTATTGTGGAGGCAAGGGCCATCTTCGTGCCTCCTGCCCGCTTCGCCCGGGAAACGCTCAGGTCTAATACATTTAGAAGGTGGAGTATTGGACTCAGAAACATCACCTTCCCGTCTGCTCCTTCCGGTGTCCCTTCATGTAAGCACTTCTCCCCTATCGATCTCTGCATATCTGGATTCCGGGGCTGCCGGCAACTTTATGGACTGGAGAACTGCTTCTTCTATGAAGCTTACCCTTTCACCCCTCACTACGCTGCTGGTAGTCTCGGCAATTGATGGCACTATTCTCCCAGGGGGTCCTATTCGCTTCCAGACACTACCTATTAGGATGTCGATAGGGATTCTCCACCAGGAGTGGATATCCTTTCTCATCCTACCTAAAGCCTCCACTCCCATTGTATTGGGCCTTCCTTGGCTACAGCTCCACTCTCCCCATGTGGACTGGGCTTCTGGGCAGATTCTGGCTTGGGGCCCTTCATGTTTCTCGTCATGTCTTTCCAAGGTGACTCCTAAGGGGGAACTTCCGGTTGCTACCACATCAGTATCTTCGGATCTTCCTACTGCTTACAGCGATTACCGGGATGTGTTCTGTAAGAAATCAGCTGAGGTGCTTCCTTCCCACAGACCTTTTGACTGTGCCATTGACCTTGTTCCTGGAGCAATTCTGCCCAGGGGTCGCACATACCCTTTGTCCATCCCAGAGACCCAGGCCATGTCTGAGTATGTCGCAGAAAACCTTGACAGAGGTTTCATTCGGAAATCGTCATCGCCTGCAGGAGCAGGGTTCTTTTTTGTTGCCAAGAAGGATGGCACCTTGAGACCCTGTATTGATTATCGAGGGTTAAACGCTGTTACTATTAAGAATCGTTACCCCTTACCCTTGATATCTGAGTTGTTCGATAGGTTGAGGGGTGCCTCCATTTTCACTAAGTTGGATCTCAGAGGGGCGTACAACCTCATTCGAATACGAGAAGGTGATGAGTGGAAGACTGCGTTTAACACTCGAGACGGGCATTATGAGTATCTGGTCATGCCTTTCGGGTTATGTAATGCCCCAGCCGTGTTTCAAAACTTTGTCACCGAAATCCTCAGGGACCTGCTGTACCAGTTTGTTGTCGTCTATCTGGATGACATTCTAATCTTTTCGGAAAATCTGCGTGTCCACAGGAACCATGTCCGCACTGTACTCCAGCGCCTCAGAGAGAATAATCTCTATGCCAAACTGGAGAAGTGCTCCTTTGAATGTTCTGAGGTCCTGTTTCTAGGATGCTTTGTTTCAAGCTTGGGCCTTCGTATGGATCCTGGGAAGGTCTTAGCCATTACCAATTGGCCTCTTCCTGCTAGCCTCAAGGCCACACAGCGCTTTCTTGGTTTCACAAATTATTATAGGCAGTTCATCAGGAATTATTCTTCCATTGCCGCGCCTATTATCGCTTTGACCAAGAAGGGTGCTAATGCCAAAGACTGGCCTTCCGAAGCTGTCTCTGCGTTTCACGATCTCAAAAAGGCCTTTGTCTCTGGACCTCTTTTGAGGAGACCAAACCCTGAGGAGGCATTCTTTATTGAAGTGGACGCTTCTTCAGTGGGAGTGGGAGCGGTGCTTCTTCAACTTTTTGAGAGGAGACGTCAACCATGTGCGTTCTTTTCCAAAAAATTCTCTCAGGCAGAGAGAAATTATGCCATCGGTGACCGGGAACTTCTCGCAATTAAATTGGCGCTAGAAGAGTGGCGTCATCTTTTGGAGGGTTCTCCTCAATCCATAACGATCTTCACCGATCACAAGAATCTACAGTACTTACAGAATGCTAAACGTCTGAATCCCAGACAGGCCAGGTGGAGTCTCTTCTTTTCCCGTTTCAGTTTCACGATTACATACAAACCTGGTTCCTGCAACGGTCGGGCTGATGCGCTTTCTAGATCCTTTGACACCTTGGACGAAGATCTCACTCTTGAACCTGAGCCGATCATTCCAACTTAATGCATTGTTGCCCATTCTACCACCCCGGACTAAAAAATTCCTCCTGGTAAGACCTTTGTCCCCACTGAGCTAAGAGCCAAGATCCTTCGTTGGGGACATGATTGCAAGGTGGCGGGCCATGCTGGTTTCCTCCGGTCCTTCCTACTCATTAGTCGTCACTATTGGTGGCCAAATCTCCGCTCAGAGGTTAAAGACTATGTCAAGGCTTGTCATGTCTGTGCTCAGTTCAAATCCTCCACACAAGCTCCTGCTGGTCTCCTCATGCCCTTGCCCATTCCCAAGGAGCCCTGGGCTCACATTGCCATGGATTTTATCACCGATCTTCCACTGTCTGACGGTAATACGGTCATTTGGGTGGTAGTCGATCGGTTCTCCAAAATGGCACATTTTGTTCCCCTTCCTGGTCTTCCTTCTGCTCCTGCCTTGGTCCCCATTTTTGTTCGAGAGATTTTCCGTCTTCATGAGGTTCCTTCTCATATTGTTTCAGACAGGGGTGTTCAATTTACGTCTCGTTTTTGGAGAGCCTTTTGCAAATCCCTCAATATTGCTTTGGATTTTTCCTCTTCTTACCATCCTCAATCCAATGGGCAGACGGAGAGGGTTAATCAGGAGTTAGAGGTTTTTCTTCGTACCTTAGTCTCCGCTCATCATGACGATTGGTCCTCTCTACTTCCATGGGCGGAATTTTCCCATAACAATCATGTAAATACTAGTTCGCAGAGAACACCCTTTTTCTCAGTTTATGGAAGACATCCTCAACTTCCACTTCCCATGACCTGTTCTCTGGATATCCCAGCTTTGGCTTCAGCTCAAGAGTCCTTCAATTCCATCTGGAGTGACGTCCATGATTCCCTCCGGGCAGCTGCCGACAAATTCAAAGGCTTTGCTGACCGCCGCAGGCGTAAACCGCCTTCTCTTCAACCAGGGGACAAAGTCTGGCTCTCCACCAGAAACATCAAGCTCCGAGTTCCTTCTCTGAAGTTTGCTCCAAGATTCATTGGTCCATACACCATAATGGCTAAGCTGAATCCAGTTTGTTTCAAACTTCAGATTCCCAAAAACCTCAAAATCTCTAACTCCTTCCATGTTTCCCTTCTGAAGCCTTTAGTCCTTAATAGGTTCTCTCGTCCTCTCCCCACCATGGCACCAGTCTCTGAGGAGAATCAGGAATATGAGGTCAGTCAAGTTCTGGATTCCCGACTCTGTAGAGGCGCTCTTCAGTACCTTGTTCATTGGAAAGGCTTTGGTCCTGAGGAGAGGTCTTGGGTTCCTGCATCAGAGGTCTTTGCACCTCGTCTATTGAAGAATTTTCATCTGAAGTTTCCCTCTAAACCCGGACCCAGGCGGGGAAGGGGGAGGCCTCGTAAGAGGGAGGGTACTGTCATGAATATGCATCAAGTCTGTCTGCCTACCTGATCTCCATGTGTTCATTAGAGGCAGATCCTGTTCTGGTTTCCCTTTTTATCACTTCCTCTTCCTGTATGGCTCCACCCTAGTCCATCCCAGGAAGCCTATATTAACCTTTGCTCTACAGGTCTGCAGTGCTGTTCAACAGTGTTCCTATGCTTAGTTCCTGTCTGCAGTGTAATTGCTGGTTCCTGTTTGCAGAGTGCTACGATCATCTTTCCGTGTACCGTTTTGGCTTGTCCCCGACTTCCTTGTCTGCCTGTGCTCCTGACTATTTGCATTTTCCACGGTTATCCTTGTCTGCCTGTTGCCCTGACCTCGGCCTGTCCATCACCACTGTTTGTCCTGCTGGCTGCTTCCCCCTTCTCTCTGCGGAGTGTGACTTAAGGAATCCCGGGAACGCGACCTGGACCCAGTTGCGGCCAAGACCATCCCTACCATCAAGGGCTCTGGTGAATACAAAACTGGGTCTTAGACTCCGCGCCCTGGGTGATCTTGGGTTACGCTTCCTCCCTGCCAGCAGTAGTCGGCTATAGGGTTCACTTCCCTGTGGTGCATCCCTGACCCCTACAGGGTGCACTTGTCACCGGGCCACAGGTGACCTGACAGTGGGGCTGCATTCATATACAAAAGTGGGGCTGCATTCATATACAAAAGTGGGGCTGCATTTATATACAAAAGTGGGGCTGCATTTATATACAAAAGTGGGACTGCATTTATATACAAAAGTGGGACTGCATTTATATACAAAAGTGGGGCTGCATTAATATACAAAAGTGGGGCTGCATTATTATACAAAAGTGGGGCTGCATTATTATACAAAAGTGGGACTGTATTTATATACAAAAGTGGGGCTGTATTTATATACAAAAGTGGGGCTGTATTTATATACAAACGTGGGACTGCATTTATATACAAAAGTGGGACTGCATTTATATATACAGTGGGGCTGCATTAATATACAAAAGTGGGGCTGCATTCATATACAAAAGTGGGACTGAATTTATATACAAAAGTGGGGCTGTATGTATATACAAAAGTGGGACTGCATTTATATACAAAAGTGGGACTGCATTTATATACAAAAGTGGGACTGAATTTATTTACAATAGTGGGACTGCATTTATATACAAAAGTGGGACTGACTTTTTATATACAGTGGGACTGAATTTATATACAAAAGTGGGACTGCATTTATATACAAAAGTGGGACTGCATTTATATACAAAAGTGGGGCTGCATTAATATACAAAAGTGGGGCTGCATTATTATACAAAAGTGGGGCTGCATTATTATACAAAAGTGGGACTGTATTTATATACAAAAGTGGGGCTGTATTTATATACAAAAGTGGGGCTGTATTTATATACAAACGTGGGACTGCATTTATATACAAAAGTGGGACTGCATTTATATATACAGTGGGGCTGCATTAATATACAAAAGTGGGGCTGCATTCATATACAAAAGTGGGACTGAATTTATATACAAAAGTGGGACTGAATTTATTTACAATAGTGGGACTGCATTTATATACAAAAGTGGGACTGAATTTATTTACAATAGTGGGACTGCATTTATATACAAAAGTGGGACTGACTTTTTATATACAGTGGGACTGAATTTATATACAAAAGTGGGACTGAATTTATATACAAAAGTGGGACTGCATTTATATACAAAAGTGGGGCTGCATTCATATACAAAAGTGGGACTGCATTCACATACAAAAGTGGGACTGCATTAATATACAAAAGTGGGGCTGCCTTCATATATACAGTGGGGCTGCATTCATATGTACAGTGAGGCTGCAATGATGGGCACTGATGAGGCTGCATTGATCTCTAGTACCATGTCTTCAGTCTCTGACCATCTCTTGTATCATGTCTCCAGTCTCTGACCATCCCTTGTAACATGACCATCCCTTGTACCACGTCTGCAGTCTCTGACCATCCCTTGTACCATGTCTGCAGTCTCTGACCATCTCTTGTACCATGTCTGCAGTCTCTGACCATCCCTTGTACCATGTCTGCAGTCTCTGACCATCCCTTGTACCATGTCTGCAGTCTCTGACCATCCCTTGTACCATGTCTGCAGTCTCTGACCATCTCTTGTACCATGTCTGCAGTCTCTGACCATCCCTTGTACCACGTCTGCAGTCTCTGACCATCCCTTGTACCACGTCTGCAGTCTCTGACCATCTCCTGTATCATGTCTGCAGTCTCTGACCATCTCTTGTACCACGTCTGCAGTCTCTGACCATCTCTTGCACCACGTCTGCAGTCTTTGACCATCTCTTGTACCATGTCTGCAGTCCCTGACAGTCGTCTACAAATTATGGGATAGATTTATGGCATTTATATTTAAATATTTCTTACTATGGCGGCGATCATTGATTATTTAGCTGTACTGCAACATTGCAGCGGACACACAGGACACCTAATTAAGTTCTGTAAGCAACACCTTATTTTCTGGCAGTGCCCCTCCCGAGACTAGACTCTGGATCCGCCCTTGGTCCCGCCCCCTGCCTGTGACCTCCGAGGCAGTGCTGATAAATACAGTATATATATATCCAAAATTCTAGGGGGCCACATTAAATCAGGACACGGGCCGCAATTGGCCTGTGGGCCAGACTTTGGACATGCCTGTTTTAAATAAATTGCCTGAAGGGCCCCTTAGTCTACCTGTAAAGTGGCACATCTGTAGCATATATAGAACCTGCTGCAGCTAAAATTACATTTCTAAAGAAAAAAAAATGATGCCGCCACCTGGCTATTTAAAAAAATAAACAAAAAAACGTCATCAGTTGTTAAAGCTGAGTTCCACCCAAAAATAGAACTTCCGCTTATCCCACTCCTCACCCCCTTACATGCCACATTTGGCATGTAATTTTTTTTGGGGGGGGGAGTGGGGGCTGTCCCACTTCCTCCTTCCGCCGAGGGGCTGCAAAGGCGATTAAGCTTAATCGCCTATTGGCAGCCCCTCCCTGTAGGTGATCACCTAGGACACGTGACAGGTCCTAGGCGATCGCCTGTCCAATCAAACAGCGCAGCGCCGGGCCGTGCACGCATGCGCAGTGCCACTCGCGCATGCGCAGTGGGTGCCCAGCCGTGAAGCCGAAAGCTGTCACGGCCGGGTGCCCGCAGTGACAATGAAGACGCCGGCCGGGGAGGGGGGGAGAGGAGCGGAGCCCTGGCCGGCGCGTCGCTGGAACGCTGGAGCAGGTAAGTGTCTGTTTATTAAAAGCCAGCAGCTACACTTTTTGTAGCTGCTGACTTTTAATAAACATAAATATTGGCTGGAACTCCCCTTTAAGGACGTGGCAGTCGGCTTCGCTGGTCTGCTGCTTAACAACCAGCTGTTCTTCACACATAATTCATTTTTGGAAAATGTGGAATTTGTTAGAAAATGAATAAACAAAAATAATTTTTACGAATTTCAACTAAATTCGTTACTATTTTATTCAGAAATTCGGATGTATCCAAAAATGTAACCAAAAATGTGTCTAAATTTGTTTTCGGACCCGAAACAAATTGCATATGCCTACTATTTGATGTGCTGACTAATAGATGCTCTGGAGGGGGATTGAACCCCCTATGTCCCCCCGTATCTATGCCCCTGCCCCACTGTAAAGGCTCATTTTTTTGTTGCATCCAGAGATAGGTTTTAATTAACCCCTTAACGCCCGCCGCACGACTATTTACATCCACACAATGGCACGGACAGGCAGAAGGGCGTATATATACGTGCCTTCTAGCGGGTGGGGGTCCGATCGGGACCCCCTCCGCTGCGTGCGGCGGGCGGCTTACCTCGGGGAGCGATCCGGGACGACGGCGCTATTCGTTTATAGCCGCTCCGTCGCGATCGCTCCCCGGAGCTGAAGAACGGGGAGAGCGTATGTAAACACGGCTTCCCCGTGCTTCACTGTGGCAGCTGCATCGATCGAGTGATCCCTTTTATAGGGAGACTCAATCGATGACATCAGTCCTACAGCCACACCCCCCTACAGTTGTAAACACACACAGTGAACCCTAACTCCTACAGCGCCCCCTGTGGTTAACTCCCAAACTGCAACTGTCATTTTCACAATAAACAATGCAATTTAAATGCATTTTTTGCTGTGAAAATGGCAATGGTCCCAAAAAGGTGTCAAAATTGTCCGAAGTGTCCGCCATAATGTCGCAGTCATGAAAAAAAAAACGCTGATCGCCGGCAATAGTAGTAAAAAATTTTTTTTAATAAAAATGCAATAAAACTATCCCTTATTTTGTAAACGCTATAAATTTTGCGCAAACCAATCGATAAACGCTTATTGCGATTTTTTTTACCAAAAATAGGTAGAATACGTATCGGCCTAAACTGAGGAAATTTTTTTTTTATATATGTTTTTGGGGGATATTTATTATAGCAAAAAGTAAAAAATATTGGGCCTGATTCCCAAAAGAGATACGCAGACTTAACTCATGTTTTCTAAATTTACACGGCGCGTATATTTGCGCACGATCTTCAAAACGAGTTAAGCCCAGATTTCCGTATTTTCAGCCGTACCTAAATTAGTTACACCTGCGCATCCCCGGGCGCAAATTACGCTAGCCTCGCCGCTGTTTTTGATAGGCAAAGATGCAAATGAGGGAGTTAGGGCGATTCTCAAAATTAAGTGTGTGCGCCGTATTTTCCGCCCTGTGCGCACCTGTTAGTTTCCCTGACTAAATTTCCACATTATAAAACCAGCCCTAATTTTACACATGCTGTGGAAGGGTTTGCTGTAGGTCAGGGGTCTCCAAACTTTTCAACACAAGGGCCACATTGTAGATTTTACAAGTTTTCGGGGGCCGAAAAAAATAATCATTTATGTATAAAATCTCAACGGTGTCCCCATCAGCGGCGTCCCCATCAACAGCATTCCCATCAGCAGTGTCCCCATCATTGCTGATGGGGACACTGCTGATGGGTACGCCAATGATGGGGACGCCGCTGATGGGGACACCGGTGTCCCCATCAGCAGTGACCCCATGTCCCCATCAGTGGTGTCCCGATCAACAGCATCCCCATCATTGCTGATGTGTCCCTATTAGCGGTGTCCCCAGTAATGTTACCATCAGCACAGCAATGCAACACAATAACAAGATCAGCCTCTCACCTCCGAACTAGATGACTTCTGGTCTTCTGCAGCTACCGTCACCGATGCGCGGCACCTCCCTTCTTCCCGCCTGCTGTTTGAAGTTGCGATCCCACGAGTGACGTCACAGGCGTGGCACCTCCCCTCTTCCCGCCCGCTGTTTGAAGTAAAGAGCCTTCCACGAGTGACGTCACAGGCGCGGCACCTCCCCTCTTCCCGCCCGCTGTTTGAATTAATGATCCTTCCACGAGTGTAGCAGCGGGTAGGAAGAGGGGAGGTGCAGCGCCTGTGACGTCACTCGTGGGATCACAATTTCAAACAGCGGGCGAGAAGAGGGGAGGTGCTGCGCGGCACCTCGGCTTCTCTTGTTTAAAAAAAAAAAAAAAAACGGAGTGGCAGCATGGGTGGCTTTGTTTACACTGCGGGCCGGATAAAACACACAAGCGGGCCGGATGTGGCCCGCGGGCCGGGATTTGGAGACCCCTGCTGTAGGTAGTGACTAGAGCTTAGAGCTATAGTTGAGAAGGATCTTTGTTGAAAAATGCCAGGGCCAGCTACGATTCTGACGGCACTTGCCGCCTTACAGGCACAAAGGAGGAGGAGGGCACAGAGGAGGAGGATGAGGGCACAGGCGAGAGTTTATCGGTCACGGCGTGATCTTTTCCAAATGCCAGATTATGAGGTGTATGGCAACTACAGGTTTGATAGGGAAGCCATCCTGGAGATCACCCAACTACTTCATGAGGATCTTATCACCCCAACCAGACGCTCCCATGCCCTGACACCTCTCCATAAAGTGATGGCAACCCTCCATTTTTTATCCAGTGGCTCATTCCAGCGTGCATCTGGAGGTCTGGCTGGGATGGTGCAGTCGACAATGAGCCGATGTGTCCATCAGGTGGTCCCTGCCATACTGCGGCGCATGACCAACCAGTTTGTGATGCCCACCCAGGAGGAGCAGCGTCTGCAAGCCATGACAGACTTCTACAGCATTGCTGGCTTCCCAAGGACCATCGGGGCGATAGACTGCACCCATGTGGCACTACAGCCCCCCCATGAAACTGAACACCTGTTCAGAAACAGGAAAGGCTGGCATTCGATCAACGTCCAGATGATCGTAGATGCCCATGGCCTCATCTGGCACGTTTGTGCCAAGTTTCCAGGGTCGTGCCACGACAGTTACATTCTACGGCAGACCAAGATCTACCAAGACTTGGAGCAGAATGTGTATGGAGACAGCTGGCTGATTGGTGAGTGACATTGGTGTCAGGTATGCCCCCCCCCATGATGCAGACATCACAAGGGGCACATGCATGACTAATATCCTCCTGTCTTTTCCCTTACAGGTGACTCTGGATATGCGTTGGGACCCCACCTGATGACCCCCTTTAGGAACCCCCAAACACCCGGAGAACGCAAATTCGAGGTGCACATCCAGACCCGGGCAATAGTAGAGCGGACATTTGGCCTTCTCAAGTCCAGATTCAGATGCCTTGACAAGACTGGGGGTACACTCTTGTATTCCCCAGACTTTGTCTGCCAAATTATTGGGGCATGTTGCATCCTCCATAATTTTGCTATGAGAAGGGGCCTGCATGTTGAGTTATGTCCTGACCTAACCCCCCACCCAGGCAATCCCCCCCCCCAAACCCCTCTACCCGGTCTGCTGAGGGCCATGCAATAAGGAGACAACTGTCTGAAGGCATCTTTGCCCAGTAAATGGACCCTAATTATCTATATTTTTTTGCTTTGCCCAGAAAAAATCACAGAGATTATGTGACCTTTAAATATTTTCTTTGTACATAAAATGCACATTACTTATATGACAATGAGAATGTTTTTTTTGGTACAAAACGCACATTAATTATCTCACAATGAGAATGCATGAATGCACGTCACTGTGGTCCCTAGCACAGACACATCACATGCACATCGAATTGGATTAGATCCAAGTACCCCCCCCCCCCCTTTGGTACTTGGGAGCAGTAACGCCCCGCCACGGCTCCAATTATGTCACTGTGCATTCATACACCATTCAGGAACCTAGGATGACTTCTCCCTGGTCCTGGGGATCCCTACTCCACCAAAACTGAGGGTGACACCCTTATGTTTTCAGGAATGCCACCCCCCCACATTCACACATCATTCACACACATAAACCAAATCATAAGTACAGTATAAAAAAAAAAAAAAAAAATCAAAAGTACCCCTGCAACTTAAGGATGTTGCCGAGTGCTCCTTCTGGGCTGCCCACGGGCATGGGCACGGGCCCAGGCACGGCCACGGGGACGGCCACGGCCGACTGGGGGATCTTCACGGGGGGGGGGTCTGTGCAGGGGAGGGAGTATTTTCATGGGGGGGGGGCTGTGCAGGGGAGGGAGTATTTTCATGGGGGGGGGTCTGTGCAGGGGAGGGAGTATTTTCATGGGGGTGGGTCTGTGCAGGGGAAGAAGGAGCCTCCCCTGGTGTCTGTCCTCCTGCTGGCCTTCCCTCCAAGGCAACGGCTATCCTTGTCAGACAGGAAGTAATGTCAGCCGTATTAGCCTGGCCAGCCCGGGTATTGGCCTGCACAGCCCGGGTATTGGCCTGCACAGCCTGGGTGAGGGCAGTCACCTCCTGGGCCACGCCTGTTGTTGCGTTTTTGAGGTCCCACAAACAGGTGATGACCCCCACTGAGTTGGTGGCCACGTCACCCAGTGACTCCCTCATTGCACCCAGGCTGTGCTCCACCTTGGTCATTGATTTTTTTAGTTCAGCCAGACTGCGGGTCTGCCGGGCATTGTCCCTCAACAGACTGACTGGCAGACGCACAAACCCCCCCCTGGTTTCCGGGGTCGGCCTCCTACTTGCCCCTGAGGCTTGTGGCCTTGGAGGAGGGGTTGGAGTGAGCCATGGGTGCTGCTGCATGTTGGAGGAGGGTTGGGAGGGGCCACCCCTGATGGTGGCCTGACTGCTGGGCGCCTCTGGGGTTCCCTCAGGGGATGACTCAAAGGTCATATCTTGGCCCATCATGATTTGCTGCCCAATCTCAATATTGTCATCTTCCTCCACCTCATCCTCCTCCCACTCAACATCCAAATTAGGGGAGTTGTAGGCACTCCCCTCCCATGGCGAATCCTGCCCTTCTTGGGACTCTGCATCAGCCTGTCTTGGGGGTGGTGCAGCAGCCTGCCCTGATGGGCCAGCAACCTCCTGCCCTGATGGGCCAGCAACCTCCTGACCTGATGGGGCTGCCACCTCCTGACCTGATGGGGCTGCCACCTCCTGACCTGATGGGGCTGCCACCTCCTGGGCTGATGGGGCTGCCACCTCCTGGGCTGATGGGGCTGCCACCTCCTGGGCTGATGACCCAGCAACCTCCTGGGCTGATGGGGCTGCAACCTCCTGGCCATCTGGGGAGGACACAAAACAATCACAGGTTGGTGGATCCACACACTTGGCACATCTTCCCTTCCCCCACCCACACATGCTAATCACCAGATAGAAATTCAAAAAAATTACCTGTCCTCATAAGAGGATCAGAGTCAAAGCCAGGCAGGCCCACCACCTGCTGTGGGTGGAAACACTGGGCCACTGCCCATTCCTCCTCACTCATCCTGACTGGGCAGGGTCCCCCTCCTCCAGTGCCCCTGGTATGGGCATGCAGCGTTGCCAGCTTGTTCCGGGACACGCTCCTCAAGTCATTGATCTTTTTTTGAACTCCAGCGATGGTCCTGGTCTCCCCCCCCCCCGCCGCATTGATCCGATCGGTGATATTTTTAAGGATCTCCTTCCTCCTGGCCGGGGTGGTGTTGTGGCTCTCAGGGCCATGGAGAAATCGCCCATTTTTAATGACGCCCTGAGCAAGTATATGCTTCTCTGCCACTGTAAAATTTATCTTCCTGCGCTTGGGAGCCATGACAGACAACACCCAGCAACAGGGAACTCACCCAAAAAACAAACAACAATACACACACACAACAAAGAAAATAAAAACAAGCAAAAAAAAACAAAAAAACAGACAGCTACTATAAATTCAAAAACAAACAGGCAAAAAAGGGAAACAAAAAACAATCACACACCAAAAAAGACACACTTATCAAAAACAAACAGGCAAAAAAGGGAAACAAAAAACAATCACACACCAAAAAAGACACACTTGTCAAAAACAAACAGGCAAAAAAGGGAAACAAAAAACAATCACACACCGAAAAAGACACACTTATCAAAAACAAACAGGCAAACAATCAAAACAAAGAACAAATTATCAAAAACAAACACCAACTATACCCTCCAACTCCACAAAAACTTTTCTCACAAACAAATCTTACCAACAAACACTGACAAACGTTCAAAGCAGAAGCAACTTGCTTTAGGAAGGGAACACAGGGAAATACTTTTGCAATAGAAGTGTGTTTGACTGGGGCTATTTAGACACAGGGCGATCCTCAAACTAAGTACGCTTGGCCTTTTACCTATCTCACTGATTGCGATGAGCAAAGTTCTGCACATGCCCAGTGAGGTCCAGATTCGTGCGCACATGCGCAGTACGGCCGGCCCTTCATTTGCATGGGGTCACGGCTCATTACAATGAAGCACGCCCACTTCATTCCCACTTGCCATAACCACGCCTTACGCATTGGAACTTAGGTTAAGGATGGCGCAATTTTGTGCGCAAATGCGCTGTGGATACGGTACTTACGACACCAACTTAGGGCGCCGTAACTTAAATAACATAAGTTAGATAATCCTACATTTGCACAGCTCTTTGGGAATCAGGCCCATTGAATTTTTTTCTAAATTGTCGCTCTATTTTTGTTTATAGCGCAAAAAATAAAAACCGCAGAGGTGATCAAATACCACCAAAAGAAAGCTCTATTTGTGGGAAAAAAAAAGGACGCCAATTTTTTGGGAGCCATGTCGCACGACCGCGCAATTGTCTGTTAAAGCGACGCAGTGCCGAATCGCAAAACCTGGCCTGGGCATTTAGCTGCAAAATGGTCCAGGTCTTAAGTGGTTAAATCTCTTTGTGCTATGAGTAGTGACAGGAAGGACATTACTGCTTTTCTGATGTCAGCCCTGATCACACAATATATGTAAGAGGGAGCAGTGAGTAAGAGTCTATCTATCGTTACATGGTAGCTGTCATAGGCTCCAATGTTAGCACATGCTGGGTGTGGACGGGGAGTGGAGGAAAGACAGGGTTAGAAGTGCAGTGGGGCTCCCAGGGGGTTTATCTTGCACAATAACTGTTAGAATGAGTTACACAAAGTAACACGATCATAATCCGTTGTTTGAAATAGCCAACATCAATTTTCATTGCCCATATGACACATCTTGGATTCAATGCTAGAAGTATTTTAGAACAGGACACATCTGACAAACAGATCAGGCTTAAAGATATTTGAGAAAATAGATTGGAATGCCCCGTTTACATAACATTTCTCTAAATCATATTGTAGTTCCATCGCTGCACCACGGACGTGTTTCATCCGCATCCAATCAGCTAAGTAAACGTATATCCTTCGGAGCCAAATGCAAAGAGTTTCGAGCTGAAGTTTAATCGCCTTATAGTTTGCTTTCCTTGGTTCATCCTTTCTCGCTCATCGACATGCTAATGAAATTTGCACATTAAAATCTTTCAGTTTTCATTACATTTATCTTTCATAGCCAGGCCTCTGTACCTCTCTATACAATGCAGGCCGATCATGGCTGGTGGGAGGGGTGGCAGGGCTTCCTGGAAGGATCAAAGCCTCAAGACTCCTCAAGAGCCTTCAACCCTGAGGCAAGCAGCGGGCTGGTACTTGGGAGGAGTTATGTAAATATCAAAATGCGTTGATGGGTGAATAGGCACTGGGGTAGATTCAGGTAGGGCTGCGCACTCTTACGGAAGCGCAGCGTACCGTTTTAACGCTACGCCTCCGTAAATTACTTGCGCTACGCTTCATTCACGAAGCAGTAGCTCCGTAATTTGCGCGGGCGCTCCGTAAAACCGGCCGGTGTAATCGCGCGTAATTTAAATGATCCCGTAGGGGGCGTGGATCATTTAAAGTGAGTGAATCGTGAATGGCGCTGGTCCTTGCGACGTCATTTACACGTAGTCTGCATGCTCTGTCGGGAAACTTTCCCGATGTGCATTGCGGTAAATGACGTCGCAAGGACCAGCGCCATTCACGATTCACTTACGCGAACGACGTAATTTTTAAAAATCGCGACGCGGGAACGACGGGTATACTTAGCATTGGCTGCCCCTGCTAATAGCATGAGCAGCCTTACGCAGAAACCGATGAACGCAAACGACGTAAAATGCGAACGCAGTGCGCGCGTACGGTTGTGAATCGGCGTGAGTATGCAATTTGCATACTCTACGCTGACCACTACGGAAACGCCACCCAGCGGCCATCGCAAGAATGCAGCCTAAGAGCCTTATGCCAGTCATATCTTAGGCTGCAGTCGACGTATCGAGCTTTCTGAATACAGAAAAGTCGATACGCAGGCGCAAATTAGCAATTACGCTGCGTATCTATGGATACGCAGACGCAATTGCTTTCTGAATCTACCGCACTATCACATGGAAGGTCAACTAGCCACAGCTTAAGGAACCCCTAGCAACCTCTGGAGGAACCCCATGGAATCTAGATCGAGAATGCCTAATTTACAAATACAGAATACATGTTTAGATGTGCACAATAGTTCCCCTTTAACACTCTAACCCAGTGGTCTCCAAACTGCGGCCCTGGGGGCCATATGCGGCCCTTTGCTTGCCTTTATCTGGCCCTTGGGGCATCATTCCATCCACTGACACCAACAATGGGGCATATGTAGCGTTATCAAAAGGGCACAGTACCTTCAATTGACACCAACTATGGGCCACTATTCCTCCCACTGACACCAACGATGGGCCACTATTCCTTCCACTGACATCAACGATGGGCCACTATTCCTTCCACTGACACCAAAGATGGGTCATTATTCCTCCGACTGACTTCAACGATGGGCCATTATTTCTCCCACTGACACCAACGATGGGCCACTATTCCTCCCACTGACACCAACGATGGGCCACTATTCCTCCCACTGACACCAACGATGGGTCATTATTCCTTCCACTGACACCAACGATGGGCCATTATTCCTCCCACTGACACCAAGGATGGCCCACTATTCCTCCCACTGACACCAAAGATGGGTCATTATTCCTCCCACTGACACCAACGATGGGCCATTATTTCTCCCACTGACACCAACAATGGGCCACTATTCCTCTCACTGACACCAAAGATGGGTCATTTATTCCTCCCACTGACACCAACGATGGGCCACTAGTCCTCCCACTGACACCAACGATGGGCCACTATTCCTTCCACTGACACCAACGATGGGCCACTATTCCTTCCACTGACACCAACGATGGCCCATTATTCCTCCCACTGACACCAACGATGGGCCATTATTCCTCCCACTGACACCAACGATGGGCCATTATTCCTCCCACTGACACCAACGATGGGCCATTATTCCTCCCACTGACACCAATGATGGGCCATTATTCCTCCCACTGACACCAACGATGGGTCACTTTTCCTCCCACTGACATCAACGATGGGCCATTATTTCTCCCACTGATACCAACGATGGGCCACTATTCCTCCCACTGACAGCAAAGATAGGGCATGGTTTACTCCCAGTGGACATTTGTGAGCAGGCGTAACGTATCCTATTTACGCTACGCCTCCCCAACTTTGACGGGCAAGTGCAGTATTCACAAAGGAAAGTTGCGGCGGCGTAGCGTAAATAGGCCGGCGTAAGCCCGCCTAATTCAAATATGGAACATGTGGGCGTGTTTTATGTTAATTTATTGTGACCCCACGTAAATGACGCTTTTTACGATTGGCGCATTCGCCGTCCGTGAAAGTATCCCAGTGCTCCAAATTAACCCGCAAAAAGCCAATGCTTTCGACGTGAACGTAAATGACGCACAGCCCTATTCGCGAACGACTTACACAAACGACGTAGTCGACGGAAAATTCGACGCTGGTCCGACGTCCATACTTAACATTGGCTGCGCCTCATATAGCAGGGGTAACTTTACGCCGGAAAAAGCCTAGCGTAAACGGCGTATCTGTACTGCGACGGCCGGGCGTACGTTCGTAAATAGGCGTATCTAGCTGATTTACATATTCTAGCCGTAAATCAGCGTACACGCCCCTAGCGGCCAGCGTAAATATGCAGTTAAGATACGACGGCGTAGGAGACTTACGCTGGTCGTACCTTATACAAATTCTGGCGTATCTGATTCTTTGAATCAGGTGCCAAGATACAATGGCTCACACTCAGAGATACGCCGTCGTATCTCCTACGTGAATCTGGGCCCCGGACTTTTCTACTCCCACCAGCCCTAGTCCGGGCCTCCTAAAGTCTGAGGGGCCCAGATTCAAGAAGCAATTGCGCCCGTGTAACCATAAGTTACACGGCGCAATTGCTTACTTGCTCCGGTGTAACGAGTGCTCCTGATTCAGGAACCTCGTTACACCGACTGCAGCCTAAAATCTGCGCGGCATAAGGCACTTATGCCTCGCAGATTTTAGGCTGCATTCTTGTGCTTGCCGCTAGGGGGCGCTCCCATTGTGATCAGCATGTAGTATGCAAATTGCATACTACCAACTGATTCACAAACTTGCGCGGGCCCCGCACAAGCCAGGTACGGAGTTTCCGTACGGCAACTTTAGCGCAAGGCTGCCCCTTCTAATAGTAGGGGCAGCCAATGCTAAAGTATAGCCGGCCTTCCCGCGCCGTGAAATTTGAATTTCACGGCGTTTGCGTAAGTGCTTTGTGAATGGCGCTGGACGCCATTCACGTTCACTTTGAAGCAAATGACGTCCTTGCGACGTAATTTGCCGCAATGCACGTCGGGAAAGTTTCCCGACGGAGCATGCGCTGTACGCTCGGCACGGGAGCGCGCCTAATTTAAATGATTCCCGCCCCCCGCGGGAGGGATCATTTAACTTGCGCGCGCTTACGCCGGGCAAATTTGCCGGCGCGCCCTCGCAGTTCATGGAGCTACTGCTCCGTGAATCGAGGGCAGCGCAAAATATTTGCGGGGGCGCAGGGCAAAATCATTGCCCTGCTCCCCCGCAAATATCGCGCAAATGTACATGAATCTGGGCCAGGGACAGTAAACTGGCCCTTTGCTTAGAAAGCTTGGAGACCCCTGATCTAACCTAAATAACTTTTGTTATTTTTATTCAACTTTACTAAACATACATGCCATTGCCTTTCCATGAGTAGTACATTACCAGTACAGACAGGAAGGCACTAAAACGCTATTTATTTTCCTACATCCCAGTTGTTTTCCTTGGTATATAATATTACTTGAACGGCATACATTTGGTTGCTAAACCACAATATCATATTCTCTATCTGGGACATGGATATAGGATAATGAACTGCTGATTACAAGTCAAGTGCTGTTCCGCATGCTCCACTGAAAGCTAAATAACAGTTTCTATGTATTCAAGGGTAAATTTGATAGTACAAAGAGTTTTTCAGACATTGATATAATGCCACCACAAAGTGTAATCTGTCTGCCAACACCGAACACACAATCTGCTCTGTGTACCTAAAATGTAAAAAAATGCCGGATGTCTGGAACGGATTTAGGATTGCGTGATAAGGCTGCTTACAGGAATTGTAGGTCCAATCCCTGTTATCTGCCATAGCTGCAAATCCATTTTTGTGTAGTACTTACCAGGGCTAGGACAAGGGGTGGGCAGGAGGGAAGTGGCTGCCCTGGGCATTATGGTATCATGTGAGGCAAGGGGCACCATGCGGAGATTGAGGGGATTGGGGGGGAGGGTGGGAGAGGATTTTGTTGGGAGGGTGATTTGGGGACGGCAGGGGGTAAAAATTATTCTAAGAAGGGAAATTGGGGATGTGGGCAGGGTTGGACTGGCCATTGGGACTACAGGGAGTTTCCCGGTGGGCCGATGGCTCAGTGGGCCGGCTTAAGTGACAGCGGACCGCCCCCCCGTCCGCTCCTCTGTCTCTCCCTTCCCACAGCACTCACCTCCTCTCCCTCCCCTCAGCGCTCACCTGGGGGGAACAAAGAAGCAGGGGGAGGACCAGAGGAGCAGGGGGGATGACAGAGGAGCATGGGGGAGGGGACAGACAGCTGACTCAACAGCTATGGCCTGGGAGTTTCTCACTTCTGCCTAAACTTGTCCCATAAACTTTTTTGCCCCAGTTGAAATAATGTCTAGCTTCCCCACTGGTACTGCCTATAAGAGTACCAGTACCAGCCATTCTACTCTAATAAAGTAGAATGGCTAGTGGCTAGTGAAGGGGGAGAGGGGGCTTGGGTGGCCGTGGGGGTGGGGGTGCGGGAGTTGTCCGGCTACCATGGGAGAGACCTGTCAAAGTGGGCCAGTCTGGATGAAGTCCAGGGCCAAATTTTCGTCCCAGTCCAGCCCTGGATGTGGGTGCTAGGAGTAATGATTCAGGGGGTTTTGTGTTGGGAGAGGGGATGAGGGAAGAGGTTTTGTGCTAGGTGGGGGGATTTTGGGGTTTGTTCTAGAAGAGGTGATATGGTAGAGGGGGAGAAGGGGAATTTTATTGGGGGGTAGAGATTTGTGCTAGGAGGGGGGTTTGGAGTGGGGGGGGAAGAGGATGTGTACTAGGAGGGGAAATATGAGAAGGATTTGTGCTAGGAGGGGTAATTTCTGTTCGGGGGTGGGGACATTTGTGCTGGGGGAATATGTGGGGGATGGAGAGGGATTTGTGCTGGGAGGGGGGATTGTGCTGGGAGGGGGTATTTCATCAGGGGGGTACATTTGTACTGGGAGGAGGGGGGAATTTATGCTTAGGGTAAGCATGAAGAATAGTGCTCGATTTTTTGTTGGGGGGGTGGGGAGGCTTTGCTGACACATAATGCTCATACATCTTGGGGGGGGGGCGCAGTTTGAGATGTTCGCCCTGGGCTCTAGGTGACCTTGTTCCTGTATTCAGGGCCGCTGATAGAAATCATGGGGCCCTGTACAGCCTTATTGATGGGGCCCCACCCCTGTCCCCGCCCCCTCCCCAGACACCGCCAATGCCATAATGTACTGCAGACCGTGCCACCCATGCCGCCAATGCCATTGGTGGCATTGTCTGCAGCACATTATGGCAATTGGTGGCATGAGTGTCACCGTCTCTACAGGCAGCACATTTGTTATGGGCCATAATGCATGTGCTGCCTGCAGAGAGCTGTGCTTGGATTGGTTGGTGATGGGTGATGGGGTGCTGGCTGGAGGAATTATTTTTTTTTTTTAAATCTGCATCTGTTCAGATTACCAGGGCCCCCTCTGCTGGCCGGGCCCGGTACAACAGGGACAGTTGTACTGGCCTATCAGCGGCCCTGCCTGCATTGGCGTATACCACCGAAGGAGCCAGTGTTTCTGCGGTCCTATATTTCCAGTGCCCATGACTCTGCAAATAGCAACACACTCTCTCAGACATCCCAGGGCTAATGGGGAGGAAATATTTATTGCAATGCAAATATATATATGGGTGAGTGCAGCGCAGTACGGCAGTAATAATTCACACACAGACCAAGAACAATCAGTATAGCTTATATCGTAGCAAAGGCAGAACTTGTCCCCTGGATGGTGGGTGGGCTTAAATTGGCTGCACATAGCTCTGTAATGACAGTGTTTGCTTTAATGCTGTTCCTGTCCCTCTTGGGGCTCAATCAGGAACGGCAGCAGAGGATGTATGTAACCACCATGGTTCAAGTAAGGCCGAGTACTCACGACCAAACATGTTCGCTCGAAATGTCCGACGGGCTGTTTCCAGCGTACAAGGCTGTTTTTTCATTTGGCCCGCTGGCTTGTACACACCAGCGGACGATATTTCCCTGCGGACCTGAACGCGTGCACGTAATCCACGTTTGACGTCACTATAAAGGGAAAGGCCAAAGTCAATGGCGACGCCCTCTGTTCCGCTTTTGCTAGTTACGGCTTTGCTCGTGTTAGTGAAGGTTTGGTTAGAGCTGATTCGCGCTTCTCGGTCTCCAGGCTTTAGCAGGTAGTATTTTCTCGTTCAGTGCGTGTGCTTGTGGGTACGTAGTTGGCATTCGGGTACAGGCGTGCAGTTCGTTCTGCTTAGCAGATTCGTACTGTGCGTTCGTATCTGTGTGTCGTGCGTTCTTTTCAGGTACCGCTGGATTTGATTGTGCTTTCTGTTGGAGTGTGTTCTTGACTGACCAGCCGGCCGGTTTGAAGCCATGATGGAGCAGCAGCGTCAATTTTCGCGAGTTGGTGCTGTTTATGGGATGGCTGCTGGATATGTTCATTATTCCAGTACTTTGGCCAGAAACAGGGGGCGGAGGCGTTTCTGGACCAAGAATTGGTTGCGCCAGCGTGACCAGTTCTCTCATATGCCTCTGCTTAGGGATCTCCAGGAGAATAATCCTAATGACTATAGGAATTTTCTCCGCATGACGGACCCCGTATTCAACAGTCTGCTGGAACTTCTGTCCCCCTATATCATGAGGCAGGACACTGTGATGCGCCAAGCCATCACGGCCGAGCAGAGGCTTATTGCCACGTTGCGGTACCTGGCGACTGGGAGGAGCCTGCAGAACCTCAAGTTCTCGACAGGCATCTCTCCGCAGGCGCTTGGGGTCATCATACCGGACACGTGTGCTGCCATCATTAAAGTTATGCACGAGGAGTATATGAAGGTAAGTTTCCTCATTTTAACCTCACAATGTGTCTTTAATAATGTGGCAAACTAACTTTTTATTTTATTTCCCAGATATGCTGTGTGTTTAACTAACGTTCCCTTTTCTCACTATGCATGTTGATATCAGCTTTTACATGTTCTTTTTATTTTGGCCTACCTGCATATTTTGATCTTACCCAATATTAACCTGTCCAGCATGCTATCTTCGGGCCAACCCCCACCATGCCACTTTTTTATTTTTTTTTTGTTTTCTAAAAACAGTTTAAACACCCCCCACCCCCCCTTCAAAGTGTTTTTGTCCCCATCAGAGGGCTGTGGAGTCTCTTATTAATTAAGTGGGCCTATCTATTTGTGCCCCGAAATTCTCCCTTCATAATTTGCAAATGCTATTTTAAAAATGTAAAGTTGCACAAGGATGCTTGTAGGATTATGTTTGCAATGTTTATGTGCCAAAGTACTAAATCTCTTTTTTTGTTTGTCCCCACAGCTACCCTCCACACCACAGGAATGGCAGTCTGTGGCTTCCCAATTTGCCGAGCGGTGGGATTTTCCAAACTGCGGTGGAGCAATAGATGGGAAACACGTCCGCATTGTGCCCCCACCCCACTCGGGGTCCTTCTATTATAACTACAAGGGTTATCATAGTATTGTGTTGATGGCGGTGGTGTCGGCACAGTATGAGTTTCTATATGTGGACGTGGGGAAGAACGGCCGGATGTCAGATGGGGGAGTGTTCGCACGGACTGATTTCTATGATCGTCTCCAAACTGGTGGTCTGGCATTGCCACCAGATGAAGATAATGTGGAAGGACTTCCGTTTGTGTTCCTAGCGGACGAGGCTTTCGGGCTTGGACCTCACCTAATGCGGCCTTTTCCCCAGAGGACCCTCACCTCAGAGAGGAGTGTGTTCAATTTTCGGTTGTCCAGGGCTCGGAGGGTAGTCGAGAATGCCTTTGGGATCCTCAGCAACCGGTTCCGCCTGTTCCTGACATCGATACATTTGGCGGAATATAAATTGAACACCATTATATTTGCCTGCTGCATTTTGCACAATTTTCTACGCAGGCACTCCCAGACGTACCTAGCCTCCATGGGCTCTGAGGCAGGACTACCCTCAGAGAACATTCCTGGCCTGGACACTGGTCGCGCTGGCTTGGCCCCCCAATCTGCTCGTGAGGTACGCGACAAATATGTTGAGTACTTCATGGGTCGGGGGGCCATTGCTATGCCAGATCATATTTCTTTCTAATTCGACCCCCAAAGAAAGGAATATTCTCACAACTAATAAATAATTAGACCATTGGACTTTATACAGTTGTTTGTCATTACTGCTTTTTCTCTATTTTTCTGTCTTCCAGGTTATCTCCAAAAATAGTGCACTTCTAGTGCCAGATTTACTTACTCAGATGTATTAACTAACCACATTTGCACATTATTCACTCATCTACTAACTGGGTATTCAGTCTAGAAATAAGAAGCCACTCATTTTTCAGCTTTTGATGTCACATTTTTTTTTTTTTATTTTAGTCATTTTTTAACAAGAAATGTGTATTTTTAGGCAGAAAACATTTCCTGCAAATTTTTGTAACAAAATATTGGCTTTTAATTATTTATTTTTTTGTCTTTATTGACAGTGATTAGCAATAATACTGATCGAAACACAATGTAAGAATAATTTCACTGAAACTATACGCAAGAATTTTTGGGCTTGTCTCCTATATATCTATCTCTAGAGATATTATATATATATATATATATATATATATATATATATACACACTTCTAAACATAATTTTTTTTAGACTTTGGTTCAAAATTAAAGTTCTTATTTAGTTTGGTTTTCAATAACCCAGACTAATTTATGTAGAAATTTTTTGGGTTATTTTTTATTTTCTAATTTTTTTTGGGGTATTTGTTTCGAAGACATTTATTTACATTTAGAAATGTTTGTGTATTGTTTTTATACAAAACATTTTTTGGCTTTGTATTTGTTTGTGTCTAATTTTTTAAACAAGATTTTAACACAACACAAATTTTTTTATTATTTTTAGAAAAATTAGTTAACTTCTTTCTTTAGGTGAGATTTCTTGTTCGTTTTGTGATCTGAAACTGGAAACATTTACAAACCAAAAAAGATCAACACCAAACAAAAATTTAAAAAAAGAACAGCAGTCAGTCATATGGATGGTGTGCTTTCACACTGGAACACGCCAAAATTTCTAAATGCACACATTCAGTGAAAACTCGCCAAATGTCATTGGTTAAACAGACAAATGGCCACATGTGCTATCTGACATCATGGGTGATCAATGTCTGTGTTTTGTGGGAGCAAACCCTTCCTCTCAACTACTTGAGGATCGAGGAGGGGTTTGTACCCACAAAGCACAGACAATAGATAGTCTGTGATGGCAGATAGCACATATTGGCACACTGTGTGTGCATTTAGAAATTTTGGCGTATTATAAAGTACAAAAATTAAAAAGGGTTTTGTGGGCGGGGGATGGGCGGGGGATGGGCTTCTGTGGTTCAGTCTTTGACACGGCCCATCATGTCAATGATATTTTTGTAATTTTGTTCGATGACTAGCATCCTTTGTCGCATGTTGTCCATTTCCGTGCTACACTCTGAAATGACATTTCGCACATTCTGCTCCATGACTAGCATCCTTTCCCGCATAATGTCCATTTCCGTGCTGCACTCCATTACTTGCTGTACAATTATAGAAGCACTTGCACGTGAAAAATGTGATACACCATCTTCATCCCCTAAAAAGAAACAAATTGGCATTCAAAATATGTAAATAATTTCCAGCCTATCTGCATATGTTTGGCCCTATTAATATAGGGGTGACACTGACCTGATGGCCTGATAATTTCCACATCCCCAATTTCTTCATCTTCTATCACTCCTCCTTCTTCCACCACCTCCCCATCATCTTCTATCACTCCTCCTTCTTCCACCACCTCCCCATCATCTTCGACTCCTCCTTCATCCATCAATCCACCTTCTTTCAATTCGCCAAATTGTTCTTCCGCCACTTGCCCTTCATCTGCTATAAATTCTAAGTCCAAAATTACTTCTTCCTCCTCTCTTCCTTCCTCCTTTCTTCCTTCCTCTTCTCCTTCCACATCCTCTTCTCCTTCCACATCCTCTTCTCCTTCCACATCCTCTTCTCCTTCCACATCCTCTTCTCCTTCCACATCCTCCTCTCTTCCTTCCCCAGCCTCCTCCTGCTCAACATGTGGAGGTGTTTGATTTTGCGGGTGTCTGGCCCTCTCTGCCTCCTCCAATTGCTGGCGTCTTCTTTCCCCTATAAGAAATAATAAAAAACAAAAGGTATACTCATCAGCACACAGATATTGGATATCATAAATCGCACACATTGCATAGACGATACATTTATGATGATTTTTGGTTGTTTATTCTTTCAGCAATCCTCCATTTTTGGCGTAGTTCTAGGCCAAGCTCTGATCCTGCCCCTTTTTTGCAAAGAAGTGACACACATGGATGTCCCCACAAAACATTAATTCTCGTCGACCCTCCAAATAAATATACTTTGATTTTTGAGACACAGGTGCTTTGCATTTTAAGATGTTAAAACATCATCTTTATTTGCATTTTGGAGAATGAATCTTGTTTGCCTGTCACATTCACTCAATTTAATTTCTGTGATTTTGCTATTCAACAATGTTGGAAAACCAAGTTTGGGGCCAGTCAGCCATGTCCAGGTGTGTTGTTCCTGGAGTAACGTCACATTTTAGCAAAACAATGTCATATTACGCGTGTTTACTATTTAACTAAATTTGGTAAGGGTTGTTATTTGACATAAACACAATACAGTATCTACACGTGTTCAAAAGTACAAGCAGGCCAAGGAGGCAGATGTGAAAAAATACATGTCAACACATTATTGCAGACATTCCCCCCCCCCCTTAAATAATATGGACTTACTTTTACGCAGAATTTTGAGTATCTTCTTCATGTGATGTGGCTCCCTCAATTTTAAATCGGACCAACGCTTCCGTAGTTGCTCCTTTGACCTGGTGACACCAAACATTCTCCTCATTCTCCTTGCCACCTTGTCCATTATGTGTGACTTTCTACGGTTCGGTGTTTTGTAGGGCCCACATTCACCATCATAATCCTTCCTCCTCATGATGTAAACCAACTCCACCATTTCTTCGAACGCCATATTAGTGGCTTTATATCTTTTAGGCCTGGATCGGGACGGTCCTGCCTCTGTCCCTTCACTTGCGCCATGAGAGCTCCGTGCCCGCTCGTGTGACATCGCCATCTTTCCTTCCCACAGAGATTAGGGGCGTGGAAACGAGGAAATGTCCCGTCAGGGGCGGAGATGAGGGCGGGGATTCTTGCATATGCGGAGTGTCGCGAATGCCAACAACGTATTGACGTAGGTTACGCGGAGAATATTCGCGCGATTCCAGAACCTACACAGTTAACGCCATATTTACTTTTTCAATTGATTAGGGGCATGGCAAAGGTGACGAGGGCGGCGTTTCATACATACGCGGAGTGGATAAAAGGCGCTTGACGTGATTACGTAGGTTACGTGTTAATTCAGCGAGCGTAACAAACGAGGATTTTGAGAGAGGCAGGTAAGAAATTTAAACATGGGATCAGCAGCGGGCTCTAAAATGTAGAGCCATGGGATGGGGGTTTGGTCTGTTGGTTGCACAGTTTTATTAAGCTATTATGTCTCTTGGATACCAGAATGTGATTTTCGTACCCAAATGCTTTTGTAGACATCACAAAATAGAGAGGTCAAAAATGCTGTGACTCATTATCAATTATGTAGGGTGTATTCAGATCAGGCCAAGTATTGTTCTGTGTTGGTTGGACAGAGGTCATTAGGAAGTTTCTTTCATGTAATCAATGCTGAGGGGCAGGATATCTACACATGCAATAGTGCCTTGATGAATGCTGTCATTTGTAATAATTGTGTATGGTTGTAGATTTCTATTATTTCCTGCAATGTAACCAAAGGGGCGGCATGTATAAAAAAAATGTTAGCTAAAACCAACCAATGGGGCAGAGCTGGCCAGCATTTTCTAAACAAGAGACACTGTGTTTGTATTTCTATATAGGTACTACTTTTTAAACAACATATTCTATCAATGTAAATGCTGAGGCTTTTTTTAATTGTGTTTTTGGTTTCTTTTTATTTTTTCAATCTAGAATAAAAAAGAGTAAATCATAATTTCACAATGGATCTCCTGCAGACCCAAGAGATTATCCAGCACTTGCTGGATAAATTTAGGGAAATGCCCATCCTGTGGGATTCAAAGCAGCCCACCTACCACAA
Source organism: Rana temporaria (assembly GCF_905171775.1). Taxonomy (NCBI): domain Eukaryota; kingdom Metazoa; phylum Chordata; class Amphibia; order Anura; family Ranidae; genus Rana; species Rana temporaria. The sequence continues at coordinate 461,959,742 of NC_053492.1, read as the reverse complement.
TAAGGACGTACGAGCGGCAGCACTTGAACAGCTAGCAGCATACATGAGGACATGGGTGCCAGAATGCAGTGCCAACATGGTGAAGGATAAACTTGCCAACCTCAGGGGCACATATAGGAGAGCGTACAAAGCTCACCAAAAGCAGCTAAGATCTGGAGCAGCAGCAAGACCACCAAAGGAACCCAAGCTGTGGTATTACAGCCAGATGTCATTTTTGCGGGATCAACTGGAAGGCAGACAATCAATGTCAAGTCTGAATCCCAACCTTTCCTCCACGCTACCTCCCAGCGGGACTTCCCCAGATCACCACAGCCCTGCAGAGTCGGATGAAGAGGGCCTGGCTGACAGAGAGGCAGATCTGCGCCTCTACGATGATGAGGTATAGTAGTTTCATAACTATTTATGTAATAATCTTAATTATTGTTTGATTCTTGACTTGATATTGGTTAATAAAATACAAGCTGGGAAGTAAAAATCTAAAATCGTGGGCAAACAAATAGGTGTCAGGGATGACAACTGCAGGGGTCAGAGGGTGAGTCTGTTTTCAAGTTTAAATTCAAGGCAAAAAATAAGATTCAAGCATGAAAATGTGAGTGAGTATATTCCTAAATATATTACAACATGTCCCTTTTTTTTACACAGGAAGAAGAGACCAGCCAGGAGGTGGCAGATCCTCTCCTCACTGTCAGCCAGGACGAAGGGGTCAGTGGCAGCCAGGAGGAGGCCGGGCCCAGTGGCGTTCAGCAGCTCCCCAGAACAAGCACCACCAGCCAGGCTCCTCCCCTTTATATTAGGCCACCAGGCCGTAAGAAGAAATTGGGGGCAGTGGAGGAAGCCAGCCTCAAAATGATTCAGGAGGCGAGTGCCATCATGAGGGCCCCCCTCAACCCCACTGAGGCCTACAGTGCCTCCGTGGCACATGATCTCAATAAAGGCACGGAGGAGCAGAGGCAATTGGCCAAGGGCATCATCAACCAGGCCCTTTGGTGGATGCAGAGGGAGATGCTGACCCCAGACACTGGGCTATGTGACCCGGCCCGGCTTGCTGAACATCATACTCCTGCTGCCACATCATCCCCACCTGCAAGGGCCCAGGGAAGACCCGCTGTAAGGCAGCCTGGAAGGAAGGTTGCAAGGAAGAGGAGACGTTGATGCCCTGCCTTCTATTTGATCCCCCACAAATGGCATCTTGTTTGGACTACCACAGCTTGGGTTCCTTTGGTTATGTGCTGCTGCTTCAGATTTTATTTTGTGTGCTTCCTGAGGTTGGCTAGTTTATCCTTCACCATGTTTGAAATGCAAGTTTGCATGTATTTTGCTAGCTGTTCAAGTGCTGCCATTCTGTTTTTGATCCTTTTTATAATTTGCTCAAATAAAAGCCTTTTTGTTGATTTGAAAAACGTGCCTATTGTTTGTAATACTGTGGGTATTATTTTAGGCATCAAACATTACAAACAAATAAAATGTTTAATCTAAAATATTCACTAACTCATGGGGGGGGGGGGCATTTGGTGTGCCAACATGGTAGACAATTTAAACAACCTTCAAAATAATCCTGTTAAATATACAAACAAAAGCAAAATCAAAACTATTTCCTATTAAAATATTCTAAATGGTGACATAACTATAAACACCTAAATAAAGTGGGAAAGATAACCATTAAACATTAAAAGCAAAAAATTTGAAATGTGGAGGACCACTAAAAATATGATACGTCGGGCCAATAAAAGTTTGCAAAAATCTTACTACATCACAGCTAACAAATGTCACTTTATAGTATGGAACAACTCAGTTGAAATAACGTGAGCTAAATAACTGATTAGTTATAGCAAGAGAAGAATGAATAAAACGACGGCATCAAGCGTTGTTTATTGTGTGGTTTGCTTCAGTGTTCTATTGCTAGAATTAATCTTTCTATTGACGAATGTGCCATATCCCAAACAAACGTGAGTTTTACCTGAACGAGCGCTCCCGTGGCCTCATTTAGTCTGAGCATGCGCGGGGTTTTTGTACGTTGGTTTTGTGTACTCACCACCAAACATGTCCGTTCGGACAGGATTTGAGCGGACGGTTTTAAAACAAGTTTGGAAATAAATGTCTGCTGAAAAACGGCCCGGCGGGCAAATGTACGGTGAAATTCTGTACGCTCGTAACTACACACGACCAAACATGTCTGCTGAAACTGGTCCGCGGGCCAGTTTCAGCAAACATGTTTGGTCGTGAGTATGGGGCCTCAGAGTGACTAAATACATTTATTGCTGCTTGGCTGTAATTAGCCTAAGCTGAGATTGATAGTTCTGTATTTACTTTGTCTCCCCTAAGCCCAGTATTATCGTTTGCCTTAGGCTGCTGCCAGGAAATTAGGTTCCAGGGCTTTAGGAGGGTAAGGGCTGTCCACATCATCCATACCCTCTTCACCAAAACCTATTTCTCAGACATATCGGGCAGTCTGTGGCACTCTCTGGGGTAGCTGGACTGTCTGTACTCATTGTGCTGGGGCTTTTTGCCTCTGGAGTGTCTGGAACCAGAGGCTCTAGCAGGAGAGGGGGCAAGTACCATTTCTCAGGCACCCCCTGTACTGGTGGGATGTCTGCAGGATGGAATGGCTCCCTGTCTCCAGCTGGCTTAGTAGAGCAACCACCACTTAGTGCGCGAGGCCTCAGCAGGTTACGGTGAAGACATCCCCTAATGGGATTAGGCCCCTCCAAGACTACACCCTACACCGAAGTTGGGGGGGAAGGGCTTTTTTTCCACCCGACAGAGGGTGCACTCCCATTTTGGTTCCAGTTTTCTGCCTCTCCTATTTCTGGTATTTTTTACCAACACATGGTCCCCTGGTAGCAAGGGTAGTTCATCCGAGGCTGAGTCAGTGGGCAAGTGACCGGGGGTTGAGATTTATCTGGAAAGTCCAGCAGTTGATCCACCACCAGTCGGCTGTGGTACCCGAACATGAGGTAGAAGGGCATATGCCCCACAGCATGGTGGACTGTGTTGTTCTAGGCCCACACCATGTTGTCCACATGCAGATGCAAGCGATCAGGGTGCCCTTATGCGAGGGTCCTCCTCATGCCCAGAAGAGTGAAGTTGGACCATTCACAGGTCCCATTGCCCTGGGGGCGATACCGAGTGGTATGCGACTTCCTGATACCACTGAGGCGACACAGTTCAGAGAAGATTACTAATTCAAAGTTCAGGTCTTGGTGCAAAAGTATCTGTTTCGAACAGCCGTACGGTTGTACCACATGCTCCCATAATAACTTAGACATGATGGAGCCGTCTGGACAATGGACACTGGTGTGGCCTTTTCTGAAGTACCTGATGAAGTACCTCCTGACTAAGGACTCTGAAATGGTCTGCCAGGCGTATTGCAGTGTGGAGCACATAGTAGACACAAATAATGTGCGACTGAGGGACCAAAATCTGTAATATGCCCAATTGTTCGGTAGGAATGCGTGACTGATAATATAGGACATTCTCCTGTGTCTCGATCTGATCCTATTGCCTCAGGATCGCTCGGGCTGTGTTGGACAGTTTTTGGCAAACACGGGAGGACAATTTACACCGAAGTGAGAGAAAGCGTTGTACTTTCATAAGGTCATAATCTTTTTGTTGAATCTGTAGCCACTTCTCTCCGGTGTAGATTCGCAAGGTGCATTTTGAAGAACGGGGCCCTGCTCCTTGAGGGAGCAAGAAATGGCAGCCGTGGGCAGGACAGGGGCTACTTTGATGTCCTCTTGGTTAGTCCACATCCCTCCCCTGGGCTCTCTACCAGATATTGGGACAGAGCATCTGCATGCCTAATAAGCTTCCCAGGCTTGTAATGGATTTTGTACTTGAATCGGGCGAGGTGGGCAACCCACTTCTGCTCCAGCACCCTGAACGTCACTGTATCCAAGTAGGGCAACCGGTTGTTATCTTGGCAACTGTGAGGTACTCCTTGTGTAGCGGTACCCCCGTAGGGGCTGCTAAATGATGTGACCCACCTGTCACCCTGCTTAGCCCGGAATTCACTTCCCAAACACCTTGGAGACAATGAACAGTCCTGATGTTTGTTATGTTGTTTTATTGGGGGAATAACACTTGGATGGGTAAGGGAATTTGTGGGATGCCCAGTGACTGAAAATCCTAACCTCTAGCACCTACCTAGGTAGAATTTCTCCATGAGGGCCCACACCAAGGTCAGTAACCCCCGTTTAAAGGGAACTGTAGGTGTGCAGGTTCTTCTCAGTAAATTTGTTGGTTTATTGTAGAGTCAAAGGTTTAAAAAACATGACACACAAGGGATCCCCACTGTTCAGCAGACGCGTTTCACACAAAGTGCTTAATCATTGTCAGAAATGATTAAGCACTTTGTATGAAACGCATCTGCTGAACAGTGGGGATCCCTCGTGTGTCATGTTTATTAAACCTTAGGGTCCTTTCACACGGAGCGGACCGTTTCTGTGTCTGCTCCGCCAAAGCTGTCGGCGGATAGGGCGGTCCCCGCACACAGTGCAGAGACCACCCTGTCTCTGCTCCGCTCTCCCCTATGGGGGATCGGATGCAGACGGACCGTCTGTCCGTCTGCATCCGATCTGTTCCGCCGGACGGAAGAAAAATAGGGTTTCTTCCGTTCGCAAAAGCTGAACTCGACGGACGCGGATGGTCGCCGATGCTAGCGGATGCTCCATCCGCTAACGGACGCGATCCCATAGGGATTCATTACAAGTCCGTAAACGGACTTGTAATGAACGGACGAACGGTCTGCTAGTGTGAAAGGACCCTTAGAATCTACAATAAACCAACAATTTTTTCTTCATCTTTGGATGTGGCGCTTTTTCTCTTTGTTGCATGGATTTTCCAGGTTGCGGACCTCAGCAGGCACCCAGTCTTGTTGCCACAGTAGTATCAAGAGATCTTTAATTTGCAGACAGCCCTGGAGCGGTGTACACTCTACTTCACTTTTCCTACTGAAACATTGGTAATCAAGTGCCTCAGTTTTATTAGAACAACATAAACTTCTCTCTGACCTTTGATATTTCCATATATGTCAATCATGCAAAATAGCACTGGCAGGTTCAGCTCCCCAATGTCATCAACAGCTCCAAGCCCCAGAGATCAGTTCATATAGACAGACATTTGGCAGATTTTACAGAGGAAGTGAGAAGAGAAGAAACCCATTATTTGTCTGCATGCTCTTATTCTCTAGAGTTCTTTATCTTAAAGAGACCTTTTAACCAACCTGTCACAATTCAGGTAAATGCACAAAAAAATCAAGTATTTTAAATTGTTACCTACAGCGTTTTTTCTTTTCATAAATATATATATTTTTCACTTGCAATATTACTTTGAACTTTAAATGTAAAAGCAAGGTGGGGGGGGGATGGGTAATAAAGATCTGGAGGTCCCTTTTAGAATTAGGAACCCCAGATATCTCTTACTCCCAGGAAATGAGTACAGGGTACATTAGTACCCCTTGTTATTCATTCCCAAAAATAATGTAAAAAGTAAAGAAAGACACAAAGATGTGAACAAATTTGCCCAATGTAAATCCATCGTCAAGCACATCATCCAGCAATGTGGAGCCATCATCAGTTACAATAAGCCGACAATAGACATGTGCACTGCCGAAAAGTTTGTTCATTTTCGCTTCATTCGTTTTTTTGGGGGTCATTCGTTATGATCACAATTCGTAAATTAGTAAATTCGAAAATTCCTAAATTCGTATATTCATAAAGTCGTGAATTTGAAAATTCGTAATTTCATAAATTTGTAAATTCAAAAATAAGAAAATAAGAAAGAAAAATCAGAGAATTTGAAAGAACAAAAATATGAAAATTTGAAAGAATAACTAACTAATAACTGACTATTAAATTACAGGTATTGGAATTTTCTTTCAAATTTGGCTGTTAGTGAACGTAACGAATACAAATTTATCCAAATTACAAATGATCTGAAATAACGAAATTCCCCATCTAAACAGATGGAACGGAATAAATTAATAATAAATAATAATAATAAAAAGGTTTTATTATTATTTATTATTATTAATTCATTACGTTCCATCCATTTCGATACAGTATTCGTTAATTCGTAACTTCGGATAAATTTGGATTTCTTATCGTTAGGTTCCCTAACAGCCAAATTTGAAAGGAATTTCCAGTACCTATAATTTAATAGTTACCGTATTTATCGGCGTATACCGCGCACTTTTTTGCCCTGAAAATCAGGGCAAAATCGTGGGTGCGCGGTATACGCCGATACCCGCTTTCCCGCACCGAGTTTGAATACTGCGCCGACATATACCGAGCGAAGTACACTCGTGTATTGTCGGGCAGTCTCGGCTCCTCTCGCGCTGACGTCCAGGACGTCAGCGCGGGAGTAGCCGAGCCTGCCCGACAATACAGGAGTGTACTGCGCTCTGTATATGTCGGCACAGTATTCAAACTCGGCGCGGGAAACGAGCGAGGACGCCGGACCCGATGAAGAGGGCACCCGAAGCCGCAGACGGACGCCGGACCCGACGAGGCCGCTGATGGACGCCGCGCAAGACACCAAAACTGTAAGTACAAAAAAACTTTTTTCCACAGGAATTCGGGGCAACTTTAGGGGTGCGCACTATACGCGGGAGCGCGCTATACCCCAATAAAAACGGTAGTTATTATTTCAGATTTTCAAATTTTTGGGTTTCCGAATCTCTGAATTTTCAAATTTCTGAATTTTCTAATTTCTAGATTCAGAATTTCTGAATATTCGAATTTAAAAGATTTGTTAAACCGGTTTTCGTTAATTCGGATGTTTCCGAGTTAAGAAATTTGTCGAAATTCATTAAAAAAAGGAATTTGGTAAAAAAAAAACGAATTGCACATGTCTAGCTGATAATGTTCCCTCGCCCTCGACGATGCTGCCGCCCTGCACTACTGCTGTTAAATTACAGATCTCTGGCTGCCACTAGGACTTGCCACCCAATGTTGCTGCTCTGCCGCAATACCACTGCAAAATTACAGAACTACAGTGCTGCTGGAGTGTGAAGAGAGCAGTGGGAATCCTGGGTGACATCACTGACCAAATATGGTCTCCAAACAGCAGCCAGGGATCTTAAATTTTACAGCATTAGTGCAGCAAAGCAATATCACCAGGCAGCAGAGAAACATTGTTTGATATTAGAAAAAAATATTTAGCCCCATTGTTCTGTCTCTAGGACAGAGAGCTAAACTGGCCTGCTCCATAAACTGCAGATACCATATTTCTTTGATCTCAATTTTATTGGAACAAGCAAGGTGAAACTACAAATTGATAAAATAAACATCAATCAGTACAATTTTGCATTAAAGAATATAACACAGAATAAGATAACAAGACCATTTTAAGCTCGCTGAGGGGTGATGGCGAGAGATTGGAGAAAACATACCTTACTGTCTTGCTGTAGATTCTTAAAATGGAATCTGAGTCACTTCCTCTAGATATTTCTCCCAGAATGCACTGGTTCCTAACAACTTTATTAACATATTCTAAGAGAATTCAATATGTAACTTCTACAAACAGCAAAGCTATACCAGGAAGGTAACAGTAGCAGTAGCAGTAACAGTGGCGCCTGCGCTCTGCTTATAACTAGCTTGGTGTAAATCAAGAAAACTCAACATGTTATTTCTAGTGTTGAGCAGAATATGCCATATTCGATTTCGCGATATATCTCGAATATATATTCGAATATTCGAGATATATTCGCTAAATTCGAATATTCGTGATATTTTATCGAAATTAATTGAATGCGATTTTTCGCTATTGCGAATGCGAAAATAATTGCGATTTTTTTAATAACTGCGGTAGGAGCGCTCTGATTGGCTTAGAATATTCGTGATATTTTATCGAAATATCGCAACATGCGAATGCGATATTTATTGCGCAATTTCGAGATATGCTGGAGGAGCGCTCTGATTGGCTCAGAATATTCGTGATATTTTATCGAAATATCGCAACATGCGAATGCGATATTTATTGCGCAATTTCGAGATATGCTGGAGGAGCGCTCTGATTGGCTCAGAATATTCGTGATATTTTATCTAAATATCGCAACATGCGAATGCGATATTTATTGCGCAATTTCGAGATATGCTGGAGGAGCGCTCTGATTGGCTCAGAATATTCCTGATATTTTATCGAAATATCGCAACATGCGAATGCGATATTTATTGCGCAATTTCGAGATATGCTGGAGGAGCGCTCTGATTGGCTCAGAATATTCCTGATATTTTATCGAAATATCGCAACATGCGAATGCGAAATTTATTGCAGATATTTCGAAAACTGCTGTAGCAGCACTCTGAAATCGAATATGTATGATATTTTAACCAAAATACATATTGCGATTGCGATTTTTCGATCGCGCATGCGCAATTGCGCGAACAACACGCGACCATTTCCTGGAGCCTTGCCAGTTTCCCAATATTACAGCAACATGGTGGGAAGCAATTTCACAAAGTCTGAGGAAAAGTTGCTGATTTGTGTAAGTATTTTGACCACTGTTATTTCATCATCTTCAACTGCATTTAAGTCTAGTTTAAAAGTTAGTATATATGATCAGATATTAGTATTTAACCAAAAATGTGTCTCCTGCTTTTACAAAACTACAAGTCCCAGCATGCCTGGACAGCTGCAGACACCCTGGTTGGCAAATGTGTATTTAGGCACTTTTCCTTGTTATTTAGCATAATGAATTTAAAATTTTTTTGGACATAGGACGTATGCGAACGTCCTGACTTCAGTGTCCTCAAGGCCCAAGGACGTTCGAATACATATTGCCCTTTAGATGTTGCAGAACTACAACTTCCAGCATGCCTGGGAATGCTGGCACTTCTAGTATTGTAAGTTCTGCAGGCCCCCATTTTTCAGGCCTTTATGCACGGGTCTCTAAACTGTGGCACCCTAAATGCAGCAAAAGTAAAATTCTTAGCATGCACTGACAGACCGTGGCTGATGGGAGTAGTAGTTTTGCAACAGCTGGAGGTGGACTGGTCTTGAAACCCAGAGTTAAGTAACAAACACGTAGTGTTTTGCAACCATTCTGCCTCCAGCTGTTTTTTTCCTGTTGAAAAGCCTGTGGCGTGCAAAACACAACCCAAAAACTCCACCCGGATGCAGTGAAAAATGTGCACACACCTAAAGAGTGACATCACAAAAAACTGCGACTGGTACATACGTCAGTGGTCCTCCGAAAAAGGTCCCGTCTCTGACCCCCCGGGGCGTTAGGCTCCTGACAGGGAAAAGAGTTAGCAACGCATATCTCCCCTATACGTGTATCCTGTGTTGTTAATAATATATTCATAATTATGCAAATGATAATGGCTGCTATATTTATGCAAAAAAGGTGGCGACCGAAATGGCAGGATATAAAATCTTTCATGTTACCCCTGTCATTGATTAATAAGGCGAGAATGCTTCCAATTGTTGAATAGCATACATTTACGTCATATATCCATAAGGCTGTCAACAGAAGTATTACAATATACTTTGTTCTTCATCTTGCAGAAGTTCCTGGAAACAGGATACGATGAGCTGCGGAGGCAGCCACAGAAAAGGGCTGTGGTCAGCGCCCTAATCGCTGACTTTGGCGGCCAACATGACCACAAGGCCATTGTTAAGAAGTGGTCTGACCTGAAGAGGCGCCAAATGGTTCATGTCAGACGTCTTCGGGCTAAATATCATCCAGGTAAGTTATTGTTGACAGTTATGTTTTTTTTAAAAAAAGTGTATTTTGTGCGTGAACTCGAAAGAGAGAGGAGCCGGCCTGCAGGAGTTGGGAGGCCTCCCCCAGAGGCAATCTGCCACCTTTCTCCATGCCCCGGTTGGCAATGGCGGGTGTGAGGGGGTCCTCCCAACCCAACCTCGCATAGCACACCCACCAGGGGCGGGGCTGAGACCACCAAACTCAATTCACAGGTAGCCGAGAGCGGGATCCGAACCCCTAGCTGCAGAGGTGAATCAGTTGTCAGTGCAGTGGCAATCGCGTGGAGCCACCGCAGCTCCTTTGGTGACAGTTATGTAAGGTCATATGTAATTCATGTAAGGTCAGATGTTGTTAACCAAGATGCCATGTTGTGCTAACATATATCACCACCGGCCAAGGTATTCATAGTACTGTTGAAAAAATACATGGGGCAGCAGACAGGAACACAGAAGTTATGTGGGAACATAATTTTCCCATTGCTTTGCATGGGACTTTAAAGAAAAACCCCGACCATGGCAAGTGGGGGTGGGTAAGGTTTAAACCACCTATCCTATGTTTGTGGCTGACATATAAGTAACCTGTGTGCCAAGTTTCATATAAATATCTTTAGCCGTTTGTACGTGATGCTGGAACATACATACATACATACATACATACATACATACATTTATGCACACACACACGTTGAGTTTTATATATATAGATTACCACTAAATTCCTGTGTTAGGAGTGGGGTTGTTATAGTAATCCCGTGTGCTCCATCAGGCCCTTTTTTTAACATGAGATGGTCTGAACAAAACAAAGGAGACAAAAACAGCTCATTTTAACATGGTTGCATCCCAGCTCACGCTCAGTCCCCTGTAGTGCCCACAAGACCCTTTAATATAACATTGTCCCATTGGTTAACTGTCTATATAAATCAATTTGTATTCATATACAATACAGCACAGTACACAGAATTTGCATACGTCATTAGAAAACATTTTTATAATATATGAACATTGTGTTATTATAGGAGCTCCAATGCCAGTTGTCCGCGCCAAGCGCAGAAGGCGCCAGGCCGATGAGGAGGAGGAGGATGCGGCAGAGGAGGATGCGGCAGAGGAGGAGATGGATGAGGAGGAGCAGCCAGGGCCCTCCCACTCCCCAACCCCAGCTCCTGTTGAGGAGCAAGCTGAGGAGCTTCCCCCCCCCACCACCCCAACTTCTCAAGCAGAAGAGCAGGAGGAAGAGAGCGGTCCTGTGAGCCTCATTCAGGAAGGTAAATATGTGCACAATGATTAATAACATTTCAACAACAAAATGTAGATATAAAAATGGACAACATATAAAGCGCACCTGTCAGATTGTAGAACCATAATATGGTATTGATGCTAGAAGTATACAGGTAGTGCATAATTATTAGGCAAGTTGTATTTTTTGAGGATTCATTTTATTATTGAACAACAACCATGTTCTCAATGAACCCCAAAAACTCATTAATATCAAAGCTGAATTTTTTTGGAAGTAGTTTTTAGTTTGTTTTTAGTGTTAGTTATTTTCGGGGGATATCTGTGTGTGCAGGTGACTACTATTACTGTGCAGAATTATTAGGCAACTTAACCAAAAAATAAATAGATAGCCATTTCAATGATTTATTTTTAACAGTGAAACCAATATAACATCTCAACATTCACAAATACACATTTCTGACATTTAAAAACAAAACAAAAACAAATCAGTGACCAATATAGCCACCTTTCTTTGCAAGGACACTCAAAAGCCTGACATCCATGGATTCTGTCAGTGTTTTGATCTGTTCACCATCAACATTGCGTGCAGCAGCAACCACAGCCTGCCAGACACTGTTCAGAGAGGTGTACTGTTTTCCCTCCTTGTAAATCCCACATTTGATGATGGACCACAGGTTCTCAATGGGGTTCAGATCAGGTGAACAAGGAGGCCATGTCATTACTTTTTTTTATTTAATACCCTTTCTTGCCAGCCACGCTGTGGAGTACTTTGACACGTGTGATGGAGCATTGTCCTGCATGAAAATCATGTTTTTCTTGAAGGATGGTGACTTTTTCCTGTACCACTGCTTGAAGAAGGTCTCTTCCATAATCTGGCAGTAGGACTGGGAGTTGAGCTTGACTCCATCCTCAATCCGAAAAGGCCCCACAAGCTCATCTTTGATGATACCAGCCCAAACCAGTACTCCACCACCACCTTGCTGGCGTCTGAGTCGGACTGGAGCTCCCTGCCCTTTACCAATCCAGCCACGGGCTCTTCCATCTGGCCCATCAAGACTCACTCTCATTTCAGCAGTCCATAAAACCTTAGAAAAATCTTTCTTGAGATATTTATTGGCACAGTCTTGACGTTGCAGCTTGTGTGTCTTGTTCAGTGGTCATCGTCTTTCAGCCTTTCTTACCTTGGCCATGTCTCTGGGTATTGCACACCTTGTGCTTTTGGGCACCCCAGTGATGTTGCAGCTCTGAAATATGGCCAATCTTGTGGCAAGTGGCATCTTGGCAGCTGCACGCTTAACTTTTCTCAGTTCATGGGCAGTTATTTTGCACCTTTGTTTTTCCACACGCTTCTTTTGTTTGATGATCACGCTTCAGAAGCTTTGCAACTTTAAGAGTGCTGCATCCCTCTGCTAGATATCTCTCTATTTTGGACTTTTCAGAGTCTGTCAAATCCTTCTTTTGGCCAATTTTGCCAAAGAAAAGGAAATTGACTAATAATTATGCACACCTGATATAGAGTGTTGATGTCATTAGACCACACACCTTCTCATTACAGAGATGTACATTACCTAATATGCCTAATCTGTAGTAGGCTTTCGAGCCTATACAGCTTGGAGTAAGACAACATGCATAAAGAGGATGATGTGGTCCAAATACTCATTTGCCTAATAATTCTGCACTCCCGGGATGTGTTAGACACATAACAAGTGTATACACATGATAATGATTGATTAATAAGCAAAAAAAAATATTTATTTATTTGGTAACGTTATTTGAAATCCAAATGTTTTTTTATTATATCCTAAAAGCATCAAGAGATCTGAGGAGGCAAAATATACTCATCCAAAAGACGCACCAGAAGATCCTTCAGAACCAGCGGAAGATGAGCTACCTCAACCAACAAAATGCTCTGCTAGAGCAGCAGCTATCGGGTCAGATTGCGGAAATGCACCGCATTCAGAAACGGATTGAGAGCTATATTTAAATTTATTTTTGTATTAAAAAAACTTATTTTTTGGAAATGTTTCATTTCTTTTTGAGATAGAGTTGTAGGTTTTTAAACACATCTAACTTCACATCAAACAAATCAACATCAACACATTTAACTTCATAATAAGCAAAAACATTTTATACTATTATTTTATTTAACATTAACCTAGGACAAACTAAAGCACACGACACAGACACGACGAACACAAAATAAACTGTTGAAAAATGAACATAACAAAAGCAACAATATATATATATATACAAAGAGAGAGAGAGGGAGAGCAAGAAAGAGAGAGAATGCAGATGAGCTCTTGCAGTCAGCCCAATGGTTGCAGTATAAATGCCGCAAAACAGGGTTTAACATAAGGTTCATTGTTATAGTTACACTTGCTGTTTAGATCCGGTCTGGTAGTCCGGTCTGGTAGCTTGTAGCGGAGGCTGTTGGTGGATCCGCTGTGCCAGAAAGGTCATGAAGCTTTACTCAGCATGGAGGCAGCAGCAGGAGTATTAAAATATAATATAACTAGACAATGCATTTCCTGAGGAAAATGCGAGTGGGAATGCTGAATAGCTTAATTGGTGAGCCCCTTGCCAAAGACATTCACCATAACCACTACACTATCTTTAGGACACACAGCTTCTTTCTCTATCTGCAAAGTATAGAGTATGCTGACTTCCTGGTCGCCCCTCCCCCCTCAATAGGTTTCCCCTCCCCCCCAGGTCAGTGAGGAGGAATATTGCACTGAGGTCAGGAAAGTTATTTATGGAAAGAAATAACATTACAAACGCTTTTAATTCACAGATCTAATACATGATTTAAGCCTCCAAACAAAGCTTAATAAACCCTCAAACGTACATGCAATTGATACAACGACTACACCGTTTGAAATACACGGCCCTTGTAAACGCATCGATATGAAATTTATGTAGATAAACTTAAAAATGTGGCCATGTCTGCGATTTAGAAAAGAGCGTCTTTGTGAGTTCTGCAGCAACATTTTTTAGATAATTTCACATGAGAGTCTATGAGACATAATTTCTGGCTGTTGCTCCAATAATTAAAACTAACGTTTTGATATAAAAATTGTGTATGAAAAGTAGATCTTGTGGGCGTGAGACCAATTTGTTTCCCCTTTTTGTAAAGATATTTTTATATACAAAGATCTCCAATGTTAAGGTCACATGACAGACTCTAAATCCCCTCCATAGGATTACATTATAACCTATTGCATTTTTGTGAAAAATTCGCAAAACGTAAATTGCGTTTTCACCAAAAAATTGTAAACGATAACGATCTGAAAAGTCATAGCCGGATAGCTAAATATTTTGTGACCGCTTTAAAGGTTTTTCAGTGTCTGTAAGTGAAAGTATGAAGTAGCTGAAACTTTTGGCATGGCATGTGAATTCAAAGGGGAAAAGGATGTTCTCATTGACTTCAATGTTTAAAAAAAGGGTCTAAAAGCTTAAAATTTATAAAAGTGTAAAAAGTAGAAAAAAACTTGAAGAAGTCCCATCATTAGCTGAACGAGACGAACATTTTTACAGTTGAATGGTCTCAATAGCTGAAAGTATGCCGAAGTTACGCAGAACCAAAAAACGTAAGGAATAATAAGATTACTAAATTTACGGATATCAATACTGGAAATGTTTATTAAAGCATTCACACTAATTAAGATTAATACATTTACGGGTATCCATACTAGGAATGCTTATTAAAGCATTCCCACTAAGTATCACACAGGCATGATTTACAAGCAGTAGTGGTAATAGTAATACATAGCATAAAAACACTTGGGGAATACTTTACAGCATCAGTAGTGGTCATAGTAGTCAATAGTGTACCAAAAAATTGGGACACAGGTGTCTTGACTGAGCTGTAATAGTAGTAGTAGACATTGACAATACAGTGTCAAATCACTCGGGCAAGAGGTGCCATGATGAACAGCAGTCTTAATAAGAGTATATAGGGTGTGAAATAACTGATGACATAGGTGTCTTGACTGGGCAGCAGAAGCAGCAGTAGTAGTATTAACAGTAGTAGTTGATACAGAGTCATATCACATGGGCAGGAGGTGCCATGATGAACAGCAGTAGGAATAGGAGTATATAGAGTGTCAAATAACTGCTGACATAGGTGTCTTGACTGGGCAGCAGCAGCAGAAGCAGCAGTAGTATTAACAGTAGTAGTTGATACAGAGTCATATCACATGGGCAGGAGGTGCCATCATGAACAGCAGTAGGAATAGGAGTATATAGAGTGTCAAATAACTGCTGACATAGGTGTCTTGACTGGGCAGCAGCAGCAGAAGCAGCAGTAGTATTAACAGTAGTAGTTGATACAGAGTCATATCACATGGGCAGGAGGTGCCATCATGAACAGCAGTAGGAATAGGAGTATATAGAGTGTCAAATAACTGCTGACATAGGTGTCTTGACTGGGCAGCAGCAGCAGAAGCAGCAGTAGTATTAACAGTAGTAGTTGATACAGAGTCATATCACATGGGCAGGAGGTGCCATCATGAACAGCAGTAGGAATAGGAGTATATAGAGTGTCAAATAACTGCTGACATAGGTGTCTTGACTGGGCAGCAGCAGCAGCAGAAGCAGCAGCAGTAGTATTAACAGTAGTAGTTGATACAGAGTCATATCACATGGGCAGGAGGTGCCATGATGAACAGCAGTAGGAATAGGAGTATATAGAGTGTCAAATAACTGCTGACATAGGTGTCTTGACTGGGCAGCAGCAGCAGAAGCAGCAGTAGTATTAACAGTAGTAGTTGATACAGAGTCATATCACATGGGCAGGAGGTGCCATCATGAACAGTAGTAGGAATAGGAGTATATAGAGTGTCAAATAACTGCTGACATAGGTGTCTTGACTGGGCAGCAGCAGCAGCAGAAGCAGCAGCAGTAGTATTAACAGTAGTAGTTGATACAGAGTCATATCACATGGGCAGGAGGTGCCATGATGAACAGCAGTAGGAATAGGAGTATATAGAGTGTCAAATAACTGCTGACATAGGTGTCTTGACTGGGCAGCAGCAGCAGAAGCAGCAGTAGTATTAACAGTAGTAGTTGATACAGAGTCATATCACATGGGCAGGAGGTGCCATGATGAACAGCAGTAGGAATAGGAGTATATAGAGTGTCAAATAACTGCTGACATAGGTGTCTTGACTGGGCAGCAGCAGCAGCAGTAGTATTAACAGTAGTAGTTGATACAGAGTCATATCACATGGGCAGGAGGTGCCATCATGAACAGCAGTAGGAATAGGAGTATATAGAGTGTCAAATAACTGCTGACATAGGTGTCTTGACTGGGCAGCAGCAGCAGCAGAAGCAGCAGCAGTAGTATTAACAGTAGTAGTTGATACAGAGTCATATCACATGGGCAGGAGGTGCCATGATGAACAGCAGTAGGAATAGGAGTATATAGAGTGTCAAATAACTGCTGACATAGGTGTCTTGACTGGGCAGCAGCAGCAGCAGAAGCAGCAGCAGTAGTATTAACAGTAGTAGTTGATACAGAGTCATATCACATGGGCAGGAGGTGCCATCATGAACAGCAGTAGGAATAGGAGTATATAGAGTGTCAAATAACTGCTGACATAGGTGTCTTGACTGGGCAGCAGCAGCAGCAGAAGCAGCAGCAGTAGTATTAACAGTAGTAGTTGATACAGAGTCATATCACATGGGCAGGAGGTGCCATGATGAACAGCAGTAGGAATAGGAGTATATAGAGTGTCAAATAACTGCTGACATAGGTGTCTTGACTGGGCAGCAGCAGCAGCAGAAGCAGCAGCAGTAGTATTAACAGTAGTAGTTGATACAGAGTCATATCACATGGGCAGGAGGTGCCATCATGAACAGCAGTAGGAATAGGAGTATATAGAGTGTCAAATAACTGCTGACATAGGTGTCTTGACTGGGCAGCAGCAGCAGCAGAAGCAGCAGCAGTAGTATTAACAGTAGTAGTTGATACAGAGTCATATCACATGGGCAGGAGGTGCCATGATGAACAGCAGTAGGAATAGGAGTATATAGAGTGTCAAATAACTGCTGACATAGGTGTCTTGACTGGGCAGCAGCAGCAGAAGCAGCAGTAGTATTAACAGTAGTAGTTGATACAGAGTCATATCACATGGGCAGGAGGTGCCATGATGAACAGCAGTAGGAATAGGAGTATATAGAGTGTCAAATAACTGCTGACATAGGTGTCTTGACTGGGCAGCAGCAGCAGCAGAAGCAGCAGCAGTAGTATTAACAGTAGTAGTTGATACAGAGTCATATCACATGGGCAGGAGGTGCCATGATGAACAGCAGTAGGAATAGGAGTATATAGAGTGTCAAATAACTGCTGACATAGGTGTCTTGACTGGGCAGCAGCAGCAGAAGCAGCAGTAGTATTAACAGTAGTAGTTGATACAGAGTCATATCAAATGGGCAGGAGGTGCCATCATGAACAGCAGTAGGAATAGGAGTATATAGAGTGTCAAATAACTGCTGACATAGGTGTCTTGACTGGGCAGCAGCAGCAGCAGAAGCAGCAGCAGTAGTATTAACAGTAGTAGTTGATACAGAGTCATATCACATGGGCAGGAGGTGCCATGATGAACAGCAGTAGGAATAGGAGTATATAGAGTGTCAAATAACTGCTGACATAGGTGTCTTGACTGGGCAGCAGCAGCAGAAGCAGCAGTAGTATTAACAGTAGTAGTTGATACAGAGTCATATCACATGGGCAGGAGGTGCCATCATGAACAGCAGTAGGAATAGGAGTATATAGAGTGTCAAATAACTGCTGACATAGGTGTCTTGACTGGGCAGCAGCAGCAGCAGAAGCAGCAGCAGTAGTATTAACAGTAGTAGTTGATACAGAGTCATATCACATGGGCAGGAGGTGCCATGATGAACAGCAGTAGGAATAGGAGTATATAGAGTGTCAAATAACTGCTGACATAGGTGTCTTGACTGGGCAGCAGCAGCAGAAGCAGCAGTAGTATTAACAGTAGTAGTTGATACAGAGTCATATCAAATGGGCAGGAGGTGCCATCATGAACAGCAGTAGGAATAGGAGTATATAGAGTGTCAAATAACTGCTGACATAGGTGTCTTGACTGGGCAGCAGCAGCAGCAGAAGCAGCAGCAGTAGTATTAACAGTAGTAGTTGATACAGAGTCATATCACATGGGCAGGAGGTGCCATGATGAACAGCAGTAGGAATAGGAGTATATAGAGTGTCAAATAACTGCTGACATAGGTGTCTTGACTGGGCAGCAGCAGCAGAAGCAGCAGTAGTATTAACAGTAGTAGTTGATACAGAGTCATATCACATGGGCAGGAGGTGCCATCATGAACAGCAGTAGGAATAGGAGTATATAGAGTGTCAAATAACTGCTGACATAGGTGTCTTGACTGGGCAGCAGCAGCAGCAGAAGCAGCAGCATTAGTATTAACAGTAGTAGTTGATACAGAGTCATATCACATGGGCAGGAGGTGCCATGATGAACAGCAGTAGGAATAAGAGTATATAGAGTGTTAAACAACTGCTGACATAGGTGTATTGACTGGGCGGCAGCAGCAGCTGAAGCAGCAGTAGTAGTATTAACAGTAGTAGTTGATACAGAGTCATATCACATGGGCAGGAGGTGCCATGATGTACAGCAGTCTTAATAAGAGTATATAGGGTGTGAAATAACTGCTGACATAGGTGTCTTGACTGGGCAGCAGAAGCAGCAGTAGCAGTATTAACAGTAGTAGTTGATACAGAGTCATATCACATGGGCAGGAGTTGCCATGATGTACAGCAGTCTTAATAAGAGTATATAGGGTGTGAAATAACTGCTGACATAATTGTCTTGACTGATCCAAAGGAGTCATGGGAGAAAATCATGTGGTCAGATGAGACTATAATATAATTTTTTGATCATAATTTCACTAACCGTGTTCGGAGGAAGAATAATGATGAGTACCATGCCAAGAACGCCATCCCTAATGTGAAGCATGGGGGTGGTAGCATCATGCTTTGGTGGTGTTTTTCTGCACATGGGACAGGGTGACTGTACTGTATTAAGGAGAGGATGACCGGGGCCATGTATTGCAAGATTTTGGGCAACAACCTCCTTCCCTGAGTTAGAGCTTTGAAGATGGGTCGAGGCTGGGTCTTCCAACATGAGAATGACCCAAAGCACACAGCCAGGATAACCAAGGATTGGCTCTGTAAGGAGCATATCAAGGTTCTGGCGTGGCCTAGCCAGTCTCCAGACCTAAACCCAATAGAGAATCTTTGGAGGGAGCTCAAACTCCGTGTTTCTCAGCGATAGCCCAGAAACATGACTGATGTAGAGAAGATCTGTGTGGAGGAGTGGGCCAAAATCCCTCCTCCAGTGTGTGCAAAGCTGGTGTAAAACTACAAGAAATGTTTGACCGCTGTAATTGCAAAGAAAGCCTACTGTACCAAATATTAACATTGATTTTCTCTGATGTTGAAATAGTTATATTCAGCACTGTAAATACATCAGGTCCGGGGCTTCATCAGGGAATGCATGGCAAGGGACCCTTCAGCGCCCTGAACCGACGACGGGTGCCAGAAAGTCACCGCCGATCCAGGACTCATTCATCTTTATGAATGTGAGTCTGTCCACGGAGTCTGTGGACAGACGGGTCCTCTTGTCCGTGACCACCCCACCTGCCGCGCTGAATGTCCGCTCAGATAGTACGCTGGAGGGGGGGCAAGACAATAACTCCAGCGCATACTGAGCGAGCTCGCGGCAGGTGTCCAATCTGGCAACCCAGTACTCCATGGGGTCGTCGGTGCTCATACTGTCAGAAGCACCGACGGACGCCATGTAGTCTGCCACCATGTGGGCCAGCCGCTGGTGGTGACTGCTGCTGCTGCTGCTGGTGGTGGTACTGGGTCGCTCGGTTTGGAAGAACATCCTCATCTCTTCCATTAGGTCCCCTGCTCGGCTGCAGCTGGGTGCAGCCACCTGCTGGGTGAGATGAGGGGGGACAACTGGAGGCCGGGGAGTTGCCTGCTCCAACCGTCTGACAATGGCTGCCTGCAGTTCCTCCATCCGGTGCTGCCTCCGGCTGGCTGGGATGAACTGCTCCAGTTTCCCCTTGCACCTGGGATCCAAAAGGGTGGCCATCCAGAAATCATCCCTCGTCTTGATGGTCTTAACCCGGGGGTCCCTCCTGAGGCATCTCAGCATGTGGGCAGCCATGGGGAAGAGCACAGCCCGCTGTGACTCCTCAATGCTGGCCAGGTGAATGAGGTGCGACTCTTCTTCCCTGAGGCGCTGCTGGTCAAACTCAGACATGCCCAACCCCCGGACTATCGGTGCCCCCAACACCGGCTCTCCCTCCTGACCAGGCCCTGACTCCGGGACGACACCAGCAACCACCTCCTCCTCCTCTTCATCATCATCCTCCTCCTCCTCCTCCTCCTCCTGGTCCTGGCCCTGGTCTCGGTGGAGCATTGCTGACTCCTCCTGCTCCACCAAGGCACTCTCCCCAGCCTCGAGCAGGCGATCTAGTGTCCTCTCCAGCATGAACAGTATTGGCAGCACGCTATTGAGGCCAATTTGCTCACTGCTGACCATCTTGGTCGCCTGCTCGAAGGAGGACAACACTTGGCAGACCTGGTTTATCTGCCCCCACTGCGCACAGGCGATGAAAGGGAGTTGTGGTGAAGCCCTCTGAGTGCCTAGTTCCATCAGGTACTCCCTCACCGCCCTTTGCTGCTCCCACAACCTCTTCAGCATGTGGAGGGTGGAGTTCCACCGCGTCACACTGTCCACAATCAGCCTGTGAAGGGGCAGATTGTACTTCCGCTGCAATTTGGACAGGGACGCGGTAGCGGTTGGGGAGCGCCTGAAGTGGCTGGCAATCCTACGCGCCTTTGCCACAATGTCACTCAACCCTGGATAAGTGCGCAGGAACTTCTGCACCACCAGGTTGAGGACATGTGCCAGACAGGGCACGTGCGTCAGACTGCCAGCATGGAGGGCGGCGAGTAGGTTGCTGCCGTTATCGCAGACAACCATACCTGGCTGGAGCCTTCGGGGTGTCAGCCACTTCTGGACCTGAGCTTGAAGTGCTTTCAGCACTTCTTCTGCAGTGTGTCTCCGGTCCCCTAAACTAACAAGCTGGAGCACGGCCTGACAGCGCACGTGCCCCACACTTGAGTAGCTACGGGGGCGCTTGCTGGGAGGCTCAGCAGCTGCGGAGACAGTGGCTTGAGGGAGACCAGCAGTTCTCCCCTGGACACCCCGGGGCGGCACCACAAGATCGGTTGCCGACGATCCCTCACCGACGCCTCGGAGGGAAACCCAATGGGCCGTGAAGCTGATGTAGCGTCCCTGCCCATGCCTGCTGGTCCAGCCATCCATTGTCAGATGAACCCTGTCGCTGACAGCGTGATCCAGCGACAGGGTTACATTCTGCACAATGTGCTGGTGTAGGGCAGGGACACCAGTCCTGGCAAAGAAATGGCGGCTGGGGACACGCCATTGGGGTTGGGCCTGCTCCAACATCTGCCTGAAGGGGTTGCTGTCAACTATGTTGAAGGGCAGCAGATGTTGGGCAATAACCCTTGCCAGGAGCCCATTGAGGGAACGCACACGTCGGTCTCCAGGGGGGAAGGGAGTGGTGCGGTCAAAGGCGTCTGAAATCGACGCCTGGCGCCGGACGGCAGTGCGGGACACAGACGTGGAGGGTGCTGTGGAAGTAGAGGTCTGGCTGCCGGTACCAGTACCTCTACTAGAGGGAGCGGGGGGGCATGACCTGCTGGAAACAGATGAAGATGTGGCAGGGGCTGCTGTACCCTGCTCACGTGTGGTGGTGGCGCTGCTACCACCACCACGCTTCATCTCTTCATACAACGCCCAGTGGTTTATCCTCAGGTGCTGGTTCAGGGCTGTGGTACCCACCCGAGCCAAACACTTCCCTCTCTTCACCCTCACTTTACAAATCCGGCAGATGGCCACGGTAGGGTTGTCTGCCACCAGGGTAAAGAAATTCCAGACAGGTGACTTCAGCACCGCCCTCCTGTCAGATGGGGTGACGCTTACTTGCACCTGCTGGGATTCGGTGCGCACAGGTGGAGCTGCCTGCTGCTGCTGCTGCTGCTGCTGCTCCTCCTCCTGACACCTCCTGCTGCCATCACCAGTGGAGACCCTGACGATGGTCTCCCTGGTGGTGACCTGGCGCACCGTTTCACCAGGGTGCCTACCTTCCCCGTCGTCACTGACGTAGTGAGCCGACGCGTCAGATGGCAACCATGATGGGTCACCCTCTTCGCCCCCAGAGATGTCAGACCAAGGGCTGAGATGTGTTGGTCTGAGGGAACCACGTGACATGGAGCCTCTAGCCTGGCTCCGCTGTCCCCTCACCCACGCCTGGGTCTGACTAGGTGCTGCTGTTTCCTGCACCAAAACAGCAGCACCAGTTTGAAGGGATGTCTCTGGGATACTGCCAGCAGGTATCCCATCCTCCTCATCCATCCCTTCAAAAAGGTCCTGACCATCAGGACAGAGCTGGAGGTCTGCCTGATGCATGGCCTCCCCCAAGAGATCCCTATCACTGTCGCTGTCGAACAGTAAGATGCTGGACTCTTGGGGGCTGGGGGGGGGTAGTACAGGCAACGGTGTAATGGTGGTACTACTGTGAGTCGGGACCGACGACTCAGTGGCACTGCTGTGCCCCATGTAGTCCACCACTACTTGAGCCTGAGATGGCAATATCGGGCGGCTGCCCGATGGGAAGAACTCCCGGATCAGGCGTACTCCCCTTGCACCCGATCCTCTACCACTAGTAGGGGCACGAGAGGTACCCCGTGCTGGCAGCGATCCAGCACTGGGAGTAACTCCCCTACCCCTGCTGCCACGGCCACGGATGCCGCTCATTATTGCTGATATGTGTGTGGGGGGGTTAAACTTTATTGGGGGGGAAAATGTGAACAAAATGTGTTTGTGTTTTTTTTACAAGACAGGCACGCAGACAAAGACGTACACAGACAGCTACTAAACTATAAGAAAAGTAGTACACCAGACAAGGACTACAAAATTAAAGAAAAAAAAAAAAGCACTAAACAAACACTAACTTTTTTTTTTTTTTTTTTTTTTAAACACAAAACACAGACACTAAACACACACTAAGCTAAGCTAGATTAAATAAATGTACACTAACAGTGTGTACACTTACTACACAAAATTTAACTAAACTGAACACAAAACTTAGCTTTTATAAAAGCTCTTTAGGGAAAACTAAACAAAATTTGAACTGAGATGCCTATCAAATATCACTGAACAGCGAACCTGCAAGATCTAACAGTAACACAAGATGAACAAAACTTAGCTTTTAGAAAAGCTCTTTTATAAAGCTCAGATCAATATGTGTTCTGAAATCTCTTGCAAATATAACTGAACAGGGAGGATTGCAGGATCAAACAGTAACACAAATGAAAAAAACAGCACAAAACAGCACAAAACGTAGCTTTGAAAAAAGCTCTTGGGTCTATTGCTTTGAAAAAAGCAGTTGATATACTGGAAAAGATCCACTGGAATCACTAAATAGCAATGCTGGTGATGATCTAAATCAATCAAGAACAAAGACACAGGAAACCAGGAACACAGAAACAGCCTCCACACTCTATAGCCAGCTTCTGAATCTGCAATGAAATGGTGCTGGGAGTGAGCTTATATAATGTCCATGCAGGCAGGTTCCTATTGGTTGCTAACCTGTGACGAGTGTGGAAGGAGAACTCTGATTGGCTCTGATGCAAAAGGGCGGAGCAAATAATCGCGCAATATTCCTATTGCCGAATATTCGCATTGCGAATATTCGGCAATATAAAATGATCGCTTCAGCTACTCGGCCCAATGGCTCTAATCATACCAGCAATGCTTTCAGACGTCTATGGAGATCACTAGGATGTGATCTGTTTTAAAAATGAAACTGTAAAAATCGCTCTGATGCGGAAGATCGGGGCGAGGAAAATAATCGCGCGATATTGCGTTTGCCGAATAATCGCATTGCGATCTTTCTGGAAAATTCAATGAACGCTTCAGCTACTCGGCCCAGGGTCTCTAATGATACCAGCAATGCTTTTAGACGTCGATGGAGATATCTAGGATGTGATCTGATTCAAAAAAAAAATTGTAAAAAATCGAATATTCGGAATTGCGAATATTCACCGCGAATTTCGAAATATAGCGCGATTTCTCGAATATGCTATATTCGAGTCGAATATTCGCAATGCGAATATTCGTGAGCAACACTAGTTATTTCAAGCACATAAACACAAGTAAATTGAATAGAAGCAGAAGCCCGGTGGGCAGAACACCCATTACCCCTGTACACACCAAGCATACAGCATAGGGTGCATAAATGTATGTAAAAAAAAATGATGCCAACTTTTTTTGATCACGTGTTTAAAAAAAAAAAAAAACATTGGAATCCATGCGTCCAGCACCCTTTATGTAGATTAGGGGGCCAGTCGCATGGATAGGGGTTGGTGCCTTTGCTCCCTGTATTACAGACATAAGCCAGTTGAAGTCCTCTTGTGACGAAACCGGTCAGGTGATAGCTCTCTTACAACTCTACTGCTGACTTATTGGAATTCTCCTTTACCTTTCCAAGGTGGGAGCACTTGCTGCCTTTTTTCAGTTGCTGTGGTTTTTATTGACTTTTAAGTTTGCTGCTGTTTTATATTTTTTTACCTAAGTGTGGCTTTGCCAGCCTTTCACTTCATTTTGATTTTTGCCACTTTGTGTGCAATTTGGAATTTTTTAATAAATTACTTTTTACACTAGGAGGAGCACCTCTATATTGTTTTCCTTTTGCATACCAATCGGGGTGTTTGGAGCAACCTTGACGGGCTGATTTTCTTCTGCAACACTCTCTCCGGACAATCAAGACCTTCTGAGGTTATCTTTGGATCAGACCATCCCAAGTGGAGACTCCCAGATTCAGACGTTAGTCTGTCAAAGCCCTGACGACCCTCCCACCGTATGGTGAGGTTGAGGGTCCATCTTTTCTGGTAAGAGTACCCACCCTTTTAATTGATGTCCATGTGTGAAGAGAGTCATTTGTGTTGAAGATTTCTTGCTCCACCCCAACATTTGAAGAACCTATATGTGCTTTTAAGGACTTTTTTTGTTCACTTTTGTATGGAGTCTTGTTAATTGATTTTTTCAGTCATTTATTCATTTAAGGTGTACCTACACGGACCCTTTTTTGGGCATTATTTTAAGCTCATCATCACGTATGGTTTATATAGCCAAGTATTTTTTGTACACTTGAGTGATACTTGTACCATTCATCCAACACTAGTGTGTGTCCATGAGAGACCAGATGCTCTAGTCTCATTCATTTATAGTTGATCAGATCACTTGTCATCTTTTTTTGCACTATCCACACTGGTATTTTCAATTGAGTTGCATGTGTTTGATCTTACCTCACAGGTTTATATAGTTTTGTGTCACTAGAGCAGTCATTGATACTAGTCGTTTGACTGTCATATTCACTTTTATATTATCCTTTTTAGGTGATTCTTATTTACTTTTTATTTTTTGGCGCTA
Organism: Rana temporaria; assembly: GCF_905171775.1. Taxonomy (NCBI): domain Eukaryota; kingdom Metazoa; phylum Chordata; class Amphibia; order Anura; family Ranidae; genus Rana; species Rana temporaria. The sequence continues at coordinate 461,934,231 of NC_053492.1, read as the reverse complement.
CATTTTTTTCACACTCTACTACTTTACTCTGTATGGGCGAGGTGCAAATGTCTCTTTATCACGGGCCCCCGGGGGTTGACGCTGACCCCCAAACCGAACAATCCACTAGCCCTACACTGTTCATAAATGATAAATACGCTTTTCTGTGGGCGTTGAGCTTCGTTCTCCGGTTCTTTCTCAGGACTGGGATGCAGCATATTCTCTTCTAATGCAAAGATAAAGGTGACACATTTTGTCCAAGTGACCTGGGATCAGCGATATCTTTCCTGAATTTACACTAAAACGCCGTATTCAGGAAAAGCTTAGAGTGTTGGGGCCAGATTCTCAGTCAGCGGCGTATCTGATTTACATTACGCCCCCGCAACTTAGACAGGCAAGTGCTGTATTCTCAAAGCACTTGCTCCGTAAGTTGCGGCGGCGTAGCGTAATTCGCCCAGCGTAAGCCCGCCCAATTCAAATTTTGATCCGGGGGGGTGTGTTTTATGTAAAACTACTGTGACCCGACGTGATTGATGTTTTTGCGGAACGGCACATGTGCCGTCCGTGGAATTTCCCAGTGTGCATTACTCCAAAGTATGCCGCAAGGACGTCATTGGTTTCGACGTGAGCGTAAATGACGTCCAGCCCCATTCACGGACGACTTGCGCAAACGACGTAACTTTTTCAAAATTCGACGCGGGAACGACGGCCATACTTAACATTGGTACGCCGCACTTATGCCTCATTTAGCAGGGACAACTATACGCCGGGAAAAGCCTAACGTAAACGTCGTAACTTTACTGCGTCGGCCGGGCGTACGTTTGGGAATTCGCGTATCTAGCAAATTTGCATACTCAATGCGGAATTCAAAGGAAGCGCCACCTAGCAGTCAAAAAAAAAATGCAGTTAAGATCCGACGGCGTAAGAGACTTACGCCTGTCGGATCTAATGGATATCTATGCATAACTGATTCTAAGAATCAGGTGCATAGATACGACGGGTCGGATTGGGACTTACAACGGCGTACATGGCGCTGCGCCGCCGTAATTCCTTTCAGAATCTGGCCCTTGGACTAGAGAGCAGGAAAATATGAAACGGTAAGAAAAGTGATATCATGGAAAAGGCTGAAAATGATTTATTCTGTAGGAATGACATTTGAATGCCTATTGTTACGGGGGAGCTATATTCACATTTACACTAAGATATACTTTCCATTATTCTTTAGAAGAACCGCAATTTCCTTATATTTGCATCCATTAACATAAGTGGGTACTGACATCGCACTTATTCAACTAAAAAGAAAACAGCTACACATTGTAGTGGAAAAGCGTGTTTTCAACAAAGAAGAGATGACGTGTGTTTTTTTTTTCTTTTAAAGCTCTTCAATCATATTCAAAGCTCAATGACAGTTAGATTTCTCAATCTATTGCCCAGCACAATGTAAAACAAAAAACATTTTGCTGCAATGCTCACCTTCCCTCCAACACTTTCCACCCACCAGTGGCGGCCGGTGCTCAAAATGTTTAGGGGGGCGCAAAGAAACTGAAGAATTCGGAAAAAAAAAAACATCAATTGCAACCTCACTGTGCAGCCACTGTGCCATCAAATGCTCCCACTGTGCCATCAAATGCAGCCACTGTGCCATCAAACGCAGCCACTGTGCCATCAAACGCTCCCACTGTGGCATCAAACGCAGCCACTGTGCCCATCAAACACTGCCACTGTGCCATCAAACGCTCCCACTGTGCCATCAAACGCAGCCACTGTGCCATCAAACGCAGCCACTGTGCCATCAAACACTGCCACTGTGCCATCACAAGCTGCCACTGTGCCATCAAACGCTCCCACTGTGCCATCAAACGCAGCCACTGTGCCATCACAAGCTGCCACTGTGCTTATCAAATGCTCCCACTGTGACATCAAACGCTGCCACTGTGCCATCAAACTCTCCCACTGTGCCATCCAATTCCAGCCACTGTGCCATCAAATGCTCCCACTGTGCCATCAAACTCTGCCACTGTCCAATCAAATGCTCCCACTGTGCCCATCAAATGCCCCTAGGGTCTTTTCTTTTCAGTCAATCAGAAAACGGGTCTCACACTCGATTCTGATTGGCCAAATTGAGAATCAGCGTTTCAACAGCGAATGTTCATTCGTTGTTGTAACACAGGGTAAAAGATAGGGGGGCGCTAATAATTAATAAAAATAACAATGTAAATCATAGGACTGCATTCCTGAAGTCACTAATCCCTATCAAATAAACAAATGTGCACAAAACATTATCAAACAACATATGATTAAACAATATTGTGAAATATCAATTAGTGCAAATAATATTCAGTCCCAATCTTAAAGCGGAGTTCCGGCCACAATTTCACTTTTTAAATATAAATACCCCTGTAATACACAAGCTTAATGTATTCTAGTAAAGTTAGTCTGTAAACTAAGGTCCGTTTTGTTAGGTTGTTACAGCATTTAGACACTTTATAAAATAGAAATTGACTGGGGCCATCTTAAATGTGGGCATCATGAAGCCAGACTGTATGACTTCCTGGATTTCAGCCTTGCAGGTCTTGCACATGCTCAGTGCTGCACAAGCAGTGTCAGATCAGGTTTCAGCACCTGTGCTGTCCAAGTCACATGATTCTTTGAGACTGGGGAGTGCACAGACTCCTGGAAAGTTACACCCACTACATTCCCAGGAGTCTGTGCGGTGTAGGTTAGGAAGCATTAAGCACCTAGGTGCAGGAAGTGGGAAGATTAACTATTCTGCCTAGCAACAACACTTTGAAGGCATCTAAAAAAAAAAAAAAAATTCGTAAAGGACTAATGACATTTTTTTAAAACTACTGATGTAATGTTATATTTATGGGTGGAACTCCACTTTAAGCACAAAAAAAATATTATGATAATAAATAGGTGTAAACAACACACAGTAATGCGAGGCTTTCTCCCTGGTGTGGAGTGTCATGTTCGTCCCCTCCCTTGGACTACAGGAGAGTCAGGACGTGGGCGTCCTGACTCTCCCGTAGTCCAAGGGAGGGGGCGAGCACGACACTCCACACCAGGGAGAAAGCCTTGCATTACTGTGTGGAGTTACAGACAGAACAGGAAATGAGGATTTCTCAGAAGAAATAAGGACATTTAAAAGCAAAATGGAAGGATGAGGTAAGTGAAGGAGGACTGCACTAAGGTAAAGGAAGCTATTTAGGGGGAAAAAATTGTACCTTTACAACCTCTTTAAATTCTGAGACTTGGGTTTCCAGGGAGCTTACAGCTTTTGGAATTATTATTCATCTGGTTAGAAAAGTTATTGCAATGTGCCTAACAAGCACGTTTATGGGGTTGCCATTAAAATGCATGAAATTCTTCCAGAAATATAAAGGAGTTAATCTTCTATCTTTTACTATGTTGTTTGTCATTGTCTTCAGTAAAAGGTTTCCTGATTCAATACGGAACCTAATTGCCATTTTAAACTCCTAATTGAGGATATTTTAAAGGTTTGACATTTGTAATTTTTTCACAGCAGCAGTAAAATGTGTAGGCAGACAAAGCCCTTCCGTTACGGTGCCACCTGAGCGCAGTCCATCACCGGCACCTCTAATTTGTCACAACTGTAAAATGAGCTGCCCACCTACCTTCTCATTAACCTTTCCTATTAGCATAAATTCTCCTGCTGATTGCTTAGTGCTCAATTCCCCTTTCAGGTCTGATGTATACATCTGAATAATTATTTACCTTTTCAATACTATTATTTTGCTCTTAATTTTATGGCTGAGCCCTCTTTCTAAATTTTCGTGGTGGGGGAGATTTACTAAAACCGGAGAGTGCAACATCTGGTACAGCTCTGCGAAGAAACCAATCAGCTTCCAGGTTTTATTGTCAAAGCTTAAAGCGGAGCTCCACCCTAAAGTGGAACTCACGCTGATCGGAACCCTCCCCCCCTCCGGTGTCACATTTGACACCTTTCAGGGGGAGGGGGGTGCAGATACCTGTCTAAAGACAGGTATTTGCACCCACTTCCGGCCACACAGTTTCGTGAAAACTGCGGGCATGACGTCACCTCCCGTCCTCCCCCAGTTGTGCTCTGGGAACACTCGGCTCCCAGAGCACAGCGGGAGCCAATCAGCGGCGCAGCGCAACTCGCGCATGCGCCATAGGGAACCGGGCAGTGAAGCCGGAGCGCTTCACTTCCTGGTTCCCTCACAGGGGATGGCAGGGGGGAGCAGCAGAGTGACGAGCGATCGCTCTTCCTCTGCTGCGGACTGCGCTGGACTCCAGGACAGGTAAGTGTCCTAATATTAAAAGTCAGCAGCTGCAGTATTTGTAGCTGCTGGCTTTTAATATTTTTTTTTTCATGGCACATCCGCTTTAATTGAACAAGCTGAAGTTAGAAGCTGATTGGTGACTTTTTCGCACAACTGCACCCATAGGCGTGCACAGGGGGTGTGCCAGATGTGCCTGGGCACACCCTAATCACTCTGTGCTGTGCTCATTCTTCCTACTGCTCGGGCTTCCACCCATGTCAGTGCTGCTGGCTTCCCTCTTCCCCTTTCCCCCCTTGGCTGCTGCTGAGATGTTTCAGGGGGGAGAGTTTGGGAAGAGGGCTGATCGATATGTCATTTACCGACTGTTAAGACCTGCAGTGGTTATGGTACTGCGGCCTTCTTTCCATCCCTCAATCGCCAAGCTTAAGTGATTATCGCTACCATAGGAGGTAGATGGATAGTGGAGATGAATGCAGTTTCCAGGATGATTCTTCCCAATCCCAATGGTTAGAATATTCCCTCAAACATGAGCCAAAACTTCATGAAGTGTGTACCAGGCATAGAACAACTTTATTGAGAAGGCAGGCTCTTATATACACCAAAAAGAATACTTGCAGTAATCGGATGGACAATGACACACTCCACCCACAACATCATACAATGGGTACTAACGAGCCTCCAATACACATCTTTTAGGAGACAGACATTCTGTCTCTGAGATAATCTACATGAGTTAATTACTGATCATTTAGGTGACAAAAGATAAGCTCTTCTCACCTGCTACACAATACACATTTATCATCAATCGAAATTCACACAATACAGTGTCAATTAGCATCACACCATGAAAGGTTCCTGAGAGCCAGACTAAGGTTCATTTACATGACAGTAGCAGACGACATTACCACAGCAAGCTTTTATAGTACACCCGCCCACTCCTAAGGAATAAACCGATTATCTCCAGGCAGCGAGCACACAATTTTCCCAAAAGTTGGAACACCCCTTTCCACACAAGGTATCTCTACAATTACATATCCCCTGATAGCCCCGATCTGGGGGACCAACATATCCAAATTTCACTCAGATTGGTCCAGGGGTTCTTAAAAAAACAAACCGAACCTATGAGAAAATACCGAATAAAGTCTATTTTCTTCACACCGACCCCTTCTTTTTTTAAACGAACACACTCAATAGATTAGACATGTGCAATTAATTTACTTTCTGAATTCATTTTTTTTTTTTGTCAAAATTCTGCATATTCGTTCATTCAGATGATTCCGAATGGCTATTTGACAAATTTTTTCGAAAACAAAATTTCTAAAAGAATGAAAATCAGAAGATCAGAAGATCAGAACGAACGAAAATCTAAAATATAGAAAAAATAATACGAAAATCCGAAAGAACGAAAAATATTTAGATAATTTTATTTTACGTATTTTCTATTATAATTAAATTATTAACCATTATCATAGTTTATTATTATTATTATTATTATTATTATTATTATTAATAATAATAATAAAAATAACAATAAAAACTATACCGTGTTTCCCCGAAAATAAGCCCGGGTCTTATATAAATATTTTCGACAAAAGACCCAGTAGGGCTTATTTTCGGGGTAGGGCTTGTCATGTGCTGTCTTCTCTCCCCATCTCCTGGAACAGAGTTAACTACTTGCCGACCGCCCACCGCCGTTATACGTCATCACTTTAGAGATGAATATCTCGGTAACGGTAGCAGCTGCTGCCACAATCGAGATATTCATCTCTTCTGTGGGCGGCCGTGTTAACGATAATGGCGGTCTCCGCGGCGAATCCGCCGCGAGATCGCCGTTATCGGTGGCGGGAGAGGGGCCCCCCCCCCCTCCCGCCGCTGTTCCGCGCCCTCCGCCGCTTACCGGAGCCGTCGGTAGCGGCGGAGGAGATCGCGACCATCCGGCAGCTGAGCGGGGACGAGACTGAAGGAAAAATCTCCTTCGCCCGTCCCCATAGCTCCGCTGGGCGGAAGTGACGTCAAAACGTCAGTCCCGCCCAGCGTCTTAAAGAAACATTTTTTTTTTTGTCATTTGAAAAAATGACATTTCCAAATTTTTTTTTTTTTTTTTTTGCATTTAAGCCTAAATATGAGATCTGAGGTCTTTTTGACCCCAGATCCCATATTTAAGAGGACCTGTCATGCTTTTTTCTATTACAAGGGATGTTTACATTCCTTGTAATAGGAATAAAAGTGATAATTTTTTTTTTTTTTTTTTTTTCAGTGTTAAAAATTGTAAAATAAATAAAAATAAATGCGAAAAGCAAAAAAAAAATTTTTTAAAGCGCCCCGTCCCGACGAGCTCGCGCGTAGAAGCGAACGTATACGCGAGTAGCGCCGACATATGAAAACGGTATTCAAACCACACAAGTGAGGTATCGCCGCGATTGTTAGAGCGAGAGCATTAATTTTAGCCCTAGGCCTACTCTGTAACTCAAAAAATGCAACCTGTAGAATTTTTTAAACGTCGCCTATCAAGATTTTTAAGGGTAAAAGTTTGACGCCATGCCACGAGCGGGCGAAATTTTTAAGCGTGACATGTTGGGTATCATTTTACTCGGCGTAACATTATCTTTCACAATATATAAAAAAATTGGGCCAAATTTATTGTTGTCTTATTTTTTCATTTAAAAAAGTGAATTTTTTCCAAAAAAAGTGCGCTTGTAAGACCGCTGCGCAAATACGGTGTGACAAAAAGTATTGCAATGACTTCCATTTTATTCTCTAGGGTGTTAGAAAAAAAAATATATAATGTTTGGGGGTTTTAAGTAATTTTCTAGCAAAAAAAAATGGTTTTGTCTCGTAAACACCGACTCTGAAAAACAGGCCCGGGGCTAAAGTGGTTAAAAGTGCCTGTAAAATCATAAAATGAACTGTATTACAGCCCCCATACAATGTAAAGTGTGCACAGTACCTTCCTACAGCGTCTTCCTTGGTCCTTCCGTGACATGCCTGATCGGTCTTCCATGCTCTGAGCACTGCAGAGGGTGGGGGCCCCGAGATTCCCTGCTGACAGCTGGCAGAAGGAGAGCAGTGGAGAATCCGCTGAGCGACGATTGGCGTTTCCATGTACTGCCCGAATGGTCTTTTCCTGCTCTGAGCACTACAGAGGGAGGGGGTCTGAGATACGCGCTGACAGAAGAGGAGGAGAGCAGCGCCGCAACAACGGTATTCACCAAAGAAACATACACAGTCTAGACCACACAACCCCAAACTAGGGCTTATTTTCGGGGGAGGGCTTATATTGCAGCCTTCTCCAAAAATGACAGTAGGGCTTACTTTCGGGGTAGGTCTTATTTTCGGGGAAACACAGTATTAATAGTTATAAACAATTAAATTATAGGTATTGGAATTTCCTTTCAAATATGGCTGACTGTAACCAGTACAAATGTATCTGGAAAAAAAGGGATGCCGCATCTAAATAAATGGAACGTAACGAATACGAATGCATCCAAAGTTACAAATTATCGAAATTACGAATGCCAATCATAACGAATGATCTGAGAAAACTAAAAAAAAACACGAATGAAACCAAAAAAAATATTTTTCGGCAGTGCACATGCCTACAATCAATCAATAAACTGTGTTTACTACGCTTCAGTTTGTGAATGAACAGGAAGCCTCTCAGCACAGATGCACTTCTCATATATTCAATGTCCAGAAAGTCATGTGTGTTTGAGCTTTGGGGTGCACACCCTAATACAGTAGGCTGCGCACACCTATGACTGCACCAGATTTTTCTGATTCTATGTTTCTCTTAGCGGATTATAGAAGTTTCTTGATATTGATAAAAAAATAGCATTTGGCAGGAATGAATACGCATTTACCATGTATTTTTTTTGTGTGTAAAAACTTTTATTAAACATTTTATTCAAAATAAATTATTTTTTACAAATCATTCAAGATATAGAGGTGAGAAAAATTAAACAATTTGAACTAAAACAGTTTGGGGACGGCCCCTTCCTGTTCCAACATGACTGCTCACCAGTGCACAAAGCAAGGTCCATAAAGACATGGATGAGTGAGTTTGGGGAGGAGGAACTTGACTGGCCTGCACAGAGTCCTGACCTAAACCTAATAGAACACATTTGGGATGAATTAGACTTTTCGTCCAATATCAGTGTCTGACCTCACAAATGCGCTTCTGGCAGAATGGTCAAACATTCCCATAGACACCCTCCTAAACCTTGTGGACAGCCTTCCCAGAAGAGTTGAAGCTGTTATAGCTGCAAAGGGTGGGCCAACTCAATATTCAACACTATGGACTAAGACTGTGATGCCATTAAAGCTTATGTGCATGTAAAGGCAGGCATCCCAATACTTTTGGTAATATAAGGCCAGATTCACGTACTTGCGCTGCGGCATATTGTATGTCATTTACGTTACACAGCCGCAAGTTTTCAGCGTAAGTGCTTGATTCACATAGCACTTGCCTGTAAACTTGCGGCGGCGTAACGTAAATCCGTCCGGCACAAGCCCGCCTAATTCAAATGGGGTGTGTACCATTTAAATTAGGCGCGTTCCCACGCTGAACGTTCTGCACATGCTCCGTTAGGAAATTTCCCGCCGTGCTTTGCGCAAAATTACGGCGCCCCGACGTGTTTTTTGAACGGCGACGTGCGTTACGTCCTTTCGTATTCCCGGACGTCTTACGCAAAAAACAAAATAAAAATTTGACGCGGGAACGACGGCCATACTTTTTTATTTATTTTTTCCTTTTTTTTTTTTTCCTTTTTTTTTTTCCTTTTTTTTTTCTTTTTTTTTTTCCCGGTCATACTTTAACATGGGCTGTCTAATATTACACCACCTAAATAGCAAGTGCAACTTTACGACGGGAAAAACCGACTAGCGTCGACGTAAGAGAATGCGACGAACGTGCGTACCTTCGTGGATCGCCGTAAACAGCTAATTTGCATACCCGACGCGGAAAACGACGCAAACTCCACCCAGCGGTCGCCAAAGTATTGCATCCTAAGATCCGAAGGCATAATAAGCCGTACGCCTGTCGGATCTTAGCCAAATGCCGTTGTATCTTTGTTTGTGAATTACAAATAAAGATACGACGCGGCAAATTTGAAAGTACGCCGGAGTATCAGCAGATACTCCGGCGTACTTTTTCTGTGAATCTGGCCCATTGTGTATATATTTAGTCCAGGGTAAGGTGAGAATTTGAAAATCATGGATCCTTTTTAGCAGAAAAGTGCAGCCCAAAGAGTGGCACAATCCGAATGGAACTTCCCCTTTATAGTGCCGTCGTACGTGTTGTATGTCACCGTGCTTTGCTCGAGCATTTTTTTTTCACGATCGTGTGTATGCAAGGCAGGTTTGACAAGAATCACGTCGAGAAAAACTTCGTTTTTTTCCATGACATTAAAAACGGTCGTGTATACGCGGCATTAGGTTCTCAAGCTTGCAGCAAACCACATTGTAATCTATAGGGCTGAATCTTGGTATTTTGACCATTTGTAGGGCTAATGAGCAAGCTTGTTAAACAAATGGCATGGAAAGCTAAGCACGGCAATGGGGGACATGAACCAAAGCCCAAAAAAACTGTATATCTTATACAAAACTGTGGTTCATGTGAGCCCATCTTTTAATAAAGAGAGGGCTGGATTATTAATTTCTTCAAAGTATTGGCTTTTCTCACTCAGCTGAAAAGCGAAAAGGCTATGCATTGTCTTTTAGGCTGTTATTTATTAGGGATGAAGTCTGGGTTAGGGGCTTCCATGGGTTCGCAGCCAGTCCCACATTCATGATCCACAGCTCGACCTCTTCTGCCTAATTCCTAAAGTGTGCTACAGGTAAAATAATGCTTTGCGTCTTTGAATTTTCAGCCTGTTCTATTTCTCCAGCACTGTAAAGATAGGCACACAGGGCCAGATTCTCAAAAGGCTTACGACGGCGCAACGCCATTTGCGCCGTCATAAGTCCTAATCTGGCCCGGGGTATCTATGCGACTGATTCTTAGAATCAGTTACGCATAGATATCCATTAGATCTGACAGGCGTAAGGCTCTTACGCTGTCAGATCTTAGGTGTCACCGACGTAGTTTTCCCCGAAATGAGCTATTTACGTGAGATTCCCGAACGTACACGCGGTCGACGCAGTGAATTTACAACGTTTCCGTAGCATTTGCGACGCGTAAAGTTGCCCCTGCTATATGAGGGGCAACCAATGTTAAGTATGGCCGTCGTTCCCGCGTTGAAATTTAAAAATGTACGTCGTTTGCGCAAGTCGTCCGTGAATGGCGCTGGACGCCATTTACGTTAACGTCGAAACCAATGACGTCCTTGCGACGTCATTTAGCGCTATGCACGTCGGGAAATTTTAGGGACGGCGCATGCGCAGTACGATCGGCGCGGGAACGCGCCTAATTTAAATGATCCACGCCCCCTACCTGGATCATTTGAATTAGGCGGGCTTGCGCCGGAGGATTTACTCTACGCCGCCGCAACTTTACAGGCAAGTGCTTTGTGAATCAAGCACTTGCCCGTAAAACTTGCGGCCGCGTATCGTAAACGAGATACGTTACGGCCGCATAGTTTAACGCCGATCTACGAGAATCTGGCCCACAACAATATTTCCACAGCTGGAACATTTCTATTATTTTCTGCAGGGTAAATCCTTCAGGGTTGGGCCAATTCCAGTGCATTGTAATATTGTCACACAACGTTTCCGTAGCTGAACTTCAACTGGCAAAACTTAGTGTGGACTTATCAAGCTACTTACATACTTTTCAGGCACCGAACAATATTTATGACTATTGTTTCTCAAATAATACACTCTGATATTTGTTTCAATATATAACCTGCCTTGTTTCTCACTCTTAAAATGCAGCCTTATAAAGTTGCTTTCATACTGTCCAGCAACTATACCATTTTTGTGGCTATTGTCTCTAATTTTTTCTCAGATTTATATGAATATCAAAGGGTAGCTGTAAGTCATGTTTGAATAATGCAATCACATTAGGTGCTCAAAGTGGTCACCATTAGCATCCAGACACTTTTGATTTCAGCAAACTACTGCTTAAACAACATTGGCTAATGTGTCCACAGGAATTGCTCTGCATGATGTTTAAATTTCTTCCTGTAGTGCAGTTAGTTTAGGTGGTTTTCTACAGTACACCACATCCTTTAGTGTTTCCCACAGAAAGCACTCGAGGAGTCTGGTGGTAGCGAGGTTGTAGTGAGGTGATGCGCCATTTTGATTGAAGTAAAATTGCTCATTCGCATAAACCACATGAATGGCCGGTAACATGATGACATCAACACTGATATCTTTAGGGGAAACATAATACTACACATTGCTGCCATAATTTTAATTTGGGTTTTAAAAAAGGTCATAAATAACTGTTGAAGTGTGTATACAATTTTTTGGGCCCCTTTGTATATATCAGAATACAGAGGGCCATATTCTCAAACAAGTTACGCCGGTGTATCTACTGATACACCGGCGTAAATCGAATTTCCCGCCGGCGTATCATTGTTTTGTATTCACAAAACAAGATACGCCGGATTTAGGCTAGGATCCGACTAGTGTAAGTCACTTACACTGTCAGATCTTAAATGTAATTCGCCTAGGTGGCGTTTACGTTCAGGTCTCATTTGTTTATGCAACTGAGCCTGATACGCCGATTCCCGAACAAAATTGCGTTGCGTAACCGTCGCTTACGTCGTTTGCGTAAGCGTAAGTTTACCCCTGCTATATGAGGGGTAACCTTACGCCAGTCCCACGTATGCCATGTTAAGTATGGCGTTGGGTCCGCGTTGTCTTTTCCCATTGGGTACGTCGTTTTACTAAGTCGTTCTTGAATACGACTTTACGTCAATAACGCACACGTCGGCGTCATTGACGTTTTCCGTCGAGAACTGGAGCATGCGCACTGGGCTATTTTAAGCCCGGCGCATGCGCAGCTCGAACGGCACGGAGGCGAGCTTAATTTAAATACAAGCCGCCCCCTTGGAATTACGCGGGGATACGCCGGGCCAATTACACTACGCCACCCCAAACTACGGAGCAAGTGTTTGGGGAATACAGCACTTGCTCCTGTAAGTTGGGGTGGCGTAGTGTAAATGGCTTACGCTACGCCCGCCTCAAATCTACGAGAATCTGGCCCAGAGTCTCTGACAGTCTGAAAATCATACTATTTCATAACACTACATGCAGCTTACAAGTATCTACCAAACATTTAATTTGAAGAGCTGTTTTTTTTCCCTCTGTTTCATTAAAAAGAGAAGCATTTGCCTGCTTTATGTTTTTTCTTCGTCTTTGCTTTGTTAAGGGTCTATTATAGCACTGCACAGGTTACCATGACATTTTTTTTTACAATGCCTTGCCTACTAGCCTTAAAAATGGCCATAATGTAGCATCGAGATTCTCCCCCTTTTGACATCAATGGTGTTCGATGCTAAGTTCAGATTTCACAAAATTCAAGCAGGATTCAATGAACTCACCACTAATTAAACCTAGGCAAATTTACTCATCTCTACTCAGAGGGCCAGATTCAGATATATTTACGTTGTTCCACGGCAGCGTAACGTATCCCATTTACGTTACACCGCCGCAGGTTTACAGCGTAAGTGCCTGATTCACAAAGCTCTTACCTGTAAACTTGCGGCGGTGTAACGTAAATTCGCTCGGCGCAAGCCCGCCTAATTCAAATGGGGCAGGCACCATTTAAATTAGGCGCGTTCCCGCGCCGAAAGTACTGTGCATGCTCCGTCTGGGAAATTACCCGACGTGCATTGCGCTAAATGACGTCGCACGGACGTAATTTGTTTAGACGTTAACGTAAATGGCGTCCAGCGCCATTCACGGACGACTTACGCAAACGACGTGATTTTTTAAATTTCGACGCGGGAACGGCGGCCATACTTAACATTGCTTAGAACACCTAGGGCTCAGCCCTAATTTTACGACGCGTATTTCGACGGAAACGACAAGTTAGAGCGACGGGTAACGCGGACGTTCGTGGATCGCCGTAACTAGTCATTTGCATATTCTATGCCGATCGCAATGGCCTCGCCACCTAGCGGCCGGCATAGAATTGCATCCTTAAGATCCGACAGTGTAAGTCAATTACACCTGTCGGATCTTAGGGCTATCTATGCGGAACTGATTCTATAAATCAGCCGCATAGTTAGGACGGCCGTAACACAGAGATACGACGGCGTATCAGGAGATACACCGTCGTATCTCTTTTGTGAATCTGGCCCATAGTTCTTGTGGTACTTGCTAGGCAATGTCATTGCTGGGTGGGTGGGTGGATAATTTTCGTGGCATTTCAATGGTGCTCAAACTCTTTGCACACAGCTATGCCGAACAATGCCCTTAAGATTCTGAAGGGTGTTGCTTGGTTGCAGAAGTTGGAGAATTTTAATAAGTATCTCAGTGGCCTTGCTCTTCTTTGCATGTAAGCACCGTAAAGAATGTCTAAGTATTCCTTTCATGGACATTTACTGCAGTCTGACTTTTATTGAGAGAAAATAACTTTGAAAAAAGCGGTAATTCAAGTCGACTTTTCTTTAGAAATTTAATGAGCCCTCACATGGCCAGTCCCAAATAGTGTCAAGCAGAGTAGACTAATATTAGTGTTATTACCAGTAGGGTACAGATCTGAGGACAATTGACTGATGTTAAAGAATGCCCTGATCCCGAGGAGCCTTTGTCGTCCAACAGCTTAGTTTGTAGACAAGCCATGCTGGGTTGAAGATAGGTAATAATTAGTGGTGATAGCTATGGAGACCTTAGTCAAGCAAAAGCTGTTATGTTGGTCAGGATAAACACACACAACCCATGTTACTGAAGTCTTGCCATACCAGACACATAAATATAACATACGTGGTATTAGCAGAGCAACACAACAACAGATTACATAGGAATTCTGCAACATTAATGCACTAAAAAAGAGACCTGTGGCTTGGAAGATGCTGGGAATTGTGCCGAATATATGCTGCTGGGCGATTTTTCAGGTTTCCGCAGCGCACTCTGAAGACTTCATCGTAATACTTGATGATGAGTTCCTGCTGCTCCACGTATTGCTGCTCCGTCATCAGTAGATCTCGGGCTGTGTGGCTCCTCTTCCTCCCCCATCACTGCAGCTGCCCCCCACCGTGTTCTCTGTCTGGCCCGCCTCCAATAGCAGTACCATCAATAATATTTGTAGATTTTATTGTATAGTATATATTTTGTATAACATGTGTAGTTTTTAATACATAGTACCGGTATATATCAGCATCTCACCTTTTTCAGTTGTGACACCTTTTAAAAATATCTTGAGGCCAACTAGTCGGAAATGTAAAAAAACAAAAACATTACCTATCAGTAGGAAACCTGAGCCTGGGACAATGCGCACAAACAGCTTATTAAAATTAACTTCATCTCAGGAGCCCCCTTAAAAATCAAAGGTTCCACTTGACATCAAAGTTCCCCCAATCACATCAGAGGTCCCTAATGATATCAGAGGCCCCCCTTCACATCAAAGATCCCACTTGACATCAGAGTTGCCCCAATCACGTCAGAGGCCCCTAGTCATATCAGAGGCCCCCCTTCACATCATAGACCCCCCTTTACATCATACAGTAGACCCCCCCATCATATCTGAGGCCCCCATTTACATCCTAGACCCCCCAATCATATCAAAGGCCCCCATTCACATCATAGACCCCCTTCGAATCAAAGGTCTCCTTCACATCAAAGTTCCCCCAATCACATCAGAGGCCCCTAATGATATTAGAGGCCCCCCTTCACATCATAGACCCCCCATCATATCAGAGGCCCCCATTCACATCATAGACCCCTTCACATCAGAGTTCCCCCAATCACATCAGAGGCCCCTAATGATATTAGAGGCCCCCCTTCACATCATAGACCCCCCATCATATCAGAGGCCCCCATTCACATCATAGACCCCTTCACATCAGAGTTCCCCCAATCACATCAGAGGCCCCTAATCATATGAGAGGCCCCCCTTCACATCATAGACCACTCATCATATCAGAGGCCCCCATTCACATCTTAGACCCCCATCATATCACAGGCCCCCATTCACATCATAGACCCCTTCACATCAAAGGTCCCCCTTCACATCGAATATCTCACTTGACATCACAGTTGCCCCAATCACGTCAGATGTCCCTAATCATATCAGAGGCCCCCCTTCACATCAGAGTTCCCCCAATCACGTCAGAGGCCCCTAATCATATGAGGGGCCCCCTTCACATCATAGACCACTCATCATATCAGAGGCCTCCATTCACATCATAGACTCCCCACAGTATATCAGAGGCCCCCTTCACATCATAGACCCCTCATCATATCAAAGGACCCCCTTCACATCATAGACCCCCATCATATCAGAGGCCCCCATTCACATCATAGAACCCCCCAACATTATATCAGAGGCCCCCTTCACATCATAGACCCCTCATCATATCAGAGGCCCCCATTCACATCATGGACCCCCTTCACATCAAAGGTCCCCCTTCACATCAAAGATTACACTTGACATCAGAGTTCCCCCAATCACAAAAGAGGAAAGAGAGAAATCCCCCAGGGTGGGGCTTTAACAGTAACAGTTCATTGAATCAAAAGCGTAGTAATAGTAATAAAATTATGATAATGGGGGCTCTGAATGTAAAGGGGGGCTCTGGTGGTAATGGGGGCTCTAAATGTAAAGGGGGCTCTGATGGTAATGGGGGATTTGAAGGTAAAGAAGGGCTCTGATTGTAATGGGGGCTCTGAATGTAAAGGGGGCTCTGATGGTAATGGGGGCTCTGATGATAATGGGGGCTCTGATGGTAATGGGAGCTCTGATGGTAATGGGGCTCTGAATGTAAAGGGGGCTCTGATGGTAATGGGGCTCTGAATGTAAAGGGGGGCTCTGATGGTAATGGGGGCTCTCATGGTAATGTGGCCTCTGATGGTAATGGGGGCTCTGAATGTAAAAGGAGGCGCTGATGGTAAGGGGGGCTCTGATGATAATGGGGTCTCTGATGGTAATGGGGGGTCTGAATGTAAAGGGGGGCTCTGATGATAATAGGGGCACTGGTGATAATGGGGGATCTGATGAGAATGGGGGCTCTGATGAGAATGGGGGCTCTGATGGTAATGGGGGCTCTGAATGTAAAGGAGGCTCTGAATGTAAAGGGGGCTCTGATGATAATGGGGGCGCTGATGATAATGGGGGCGCTGATGATAATGGGGGCTCTGATGGTAATGGGGGCTCTGAATTTAAAGGAGGCTCTGAATGTGCTGATGATAAAGACGTTTTGACAGGGGCGCAGTTTCAGTTTTTGCCATAGGCGCCATTTTCACTAGCTACGCCTCTGCATACCGGAATATAAAGTCACTTTAAGAAGTCGAATTTCCAGAATGATGAACATTCTAAGCACTTACTTAAAGTGAAAATATTTTGTCATCGTCACACTGACAAAGTGTCTGGCTTAGCTGTAGACATGTCAAAGATATCACAGCTGTAGGTTTAATGCTTCTCCTGGTAGACAGTTATTTTTTGATTCAGCCAACCACAGGATTTAGGGAAATGAGTTTGTCTGGTTGTATAGAGAACTCTGAATCATTATTTTGACAGCTTACTAAGACGGTAAAATCCCTCTAAAGAAAGTGGTAACATTTTACTGCTTCCCGAACGAAATGTCACAAGGACTCATTGAGGGATTTCTGGAGATCAGCGTGATTAAGTGCGATTCAGCGGGGCCAACAATGAAATGTCTTTGAAGTACTTTACTACGTCGCTTTCAGTTTCATCACACAATCAAGAAAATAAAGTCCTCGGTATTGCTAAACATCACCCCAGAAACTTCCAACTCTTTGGTCTAGGACTGGCCTGTGGCCCCTTACCAGGAAAGAGTTTTCATAATAAAAAAGCAGAACTCTTTTGGCTTGGCTGGACAGGCAAATGTTTGAGAAAAAGCTATGATGAAGCTTGGTTGAGCCAGATCTGGGGGGGTGGTAAGAGAGGCGGCAGCCCATAGAGCACGGGTGGCCAACCACGGCACTCTCTTGTGGTGAAAGTCCCATGAGACTTTGTAAGACTCAGAAAAGCCACATTCATGCTGTCTTAATGAGAGGGCACACCTTGGCACTGGCCAGGGGCCCCAGCTGCATGAGGGGCCCCTGCACTTTCCCCAAAGCAGCTGACCCTTGAGCCCACGATGCCCGAAATTGGGGGCCCCATGATGGTACTGAGAGTGTTAGATACACAGGGGAGGCAGTCTGTCTCCTACCTATTTGATGTCTGTTTACCTGCACTGTCATCATTGTAGGGGCCCCAGAGCATTACTTTGCCCAGGGGCCCATGATGCTATTAAGACGGCCCTGCATGCATGTCTCCCAGAGGCAGAGGCATGATGGGATTTATAGAACAGTTAAAAGAGCCGCAACTCGGATGGTTAAAATCCAGTGTTATTTAACCACTTGCTTACTGGGCACTTAAATCCCCCTCCTGCCCAGACCAATGTTGTTCAGCTTTCAGCGCTGACGCACTTTGAATGACAATTGCGCAGTCATACAACACTGTACCCAAATACATTTTTTATTAAAAAAAAATTCACACAAATAGAGCTTTCTTTTAGCGGTATTTGATCACCTCTGCGTTTTTTTTATTTTTGTTTAAAAAGAAAATTAATACAGATTTGTTTTTAATTTTTTTTACATTTTTTTATATTTTGTTATAAAATTTTGCAAGCGGGTAATTTATTTTTCTCCTTTATTGATGTACGCTGATGAGGCTGCACTGATGGGCTGCACTGATGGGCACTGATGGGTTGCACTGATAGGCACGGATGGGCTGCACTGATGGGCACCGATAAGGTGGCACTGGTTGGCACTGATAGGCACTGAAAATTTACACTGAGAGGTGGCACAGATAGGTGGCACTGGTGGGCACTGAGAAGTGGCACTAAAAGGTGGAATTGATAGGTGGCACTGATGAGTGGTAGTGATGGGCACAGGTGGCTGGCAGTGATTGGCACTGATGGGTGGCAGTAATGGGCACTGATAGGCGGCACTGATGAGGCACTGATTGGCAGTGCACCACTGGTGGGCATTGATAGGTGGCACTTGTGGGCATTGATAGGTGGCACTGGTGGCCACTTGCAAGTGGCACTGGCAGGGGGTACTGATGGCACAGAGGAGGCAGATGTGCCTCCTTCCTCTTTTTCGGGGCCGATGTCCCTTTCACATAAGCCAGTGATCGGCCTTTTTTGCTCCTTGTGCTGTCAGTAGAAAGAAAAAATGATTACTGCCTTTTGATTACATCACAAGATCAACTGTCATTGGCTGACAGCTGATCACGTGGTAAGGGGCCGGGACCGGATCTGTGATCACCCAAGTCTCAGTGACTCGGGTGATCACATTGCGTGCCACGCGCGCCCTGCAGAGGCACGCGGGGAGCGTGCGAAGGGCTGCCCAGACAGAGGAGATACAGCGGGAATTATGCCAAATTGCCTCAGACGACCCTCAGACGACCCACGTTCATGAGCCCAAAGTAACTACAAATAACGTCCGGTGATTTATGGCAGCAATTAAATTGAACTGACCATTAATAAATGCATTTGTTTTTTAGTCATTTGTTTTCTTGAAACTCTTTAAAAAAATGATCATTATTCATTACAAACGTAGCAAATAAATTGTCCTTCTTTGTTGTATCTACTTTAATTATAAACAGAAAATAGTTGCAAGTATAATATATAAACTTTTACAAAATAATTCTCCCCTCTGAAAGATTTACCCCCCCCCCTCATGACCAGGCCATTTTTTGCAATACAGCACTGCGTTAGTTTAACTTACAATTGCGCGGTCATAGCTTTCTTTTGGTGGTATTTGATCACCTATGCGGTTTCAATTTTTACTGCTATAAACAAAAAAGCCTGCCAATTAATAAAAAAAACACTCTTCATCAATTTAGACCAATACGTATTCTGATACATATTTTTGGTAAAAAATTCCAATAAGCGCATATTGATTGGATTGCACAAAAGTTTTAGCGTCTGCAAAATTGGGAATAGATTTATGGCAGTTTTCCTACAAATAGAGCTTTCTTTTGGTCGTATTTAATCACCTCTGCGGCTTTTATTTTTTGTGCTATAAACAAAAAAAGCCAGACAATTTAAAAAGAAAAACATAAAAACAATATTGTTTTACTTTCTGCTATAAAACACATCCAATAAAAAAAATGTAAAAAAAAATAAAAAATGTCTTTATAAATTTAGACCAATATGAATTCTGCTACATATTTTTGGTAAAAAAAAAATCCAATAAGCGTATATTGATTGGTTTGCACAAAGGTTATAGCGTCTACAAACTACGGAGGCCTCCGGCGTAAGCCCGCGTAATTCAAAGGGGCGTGTGCCATTTAAATTAGGCGCACTCCCGTGCCAGACCTACTGCACATGCTCCGCTTCGAAATTCCCGCCGTGCTTTGCGCGAAGTGACGGCATTTTTTCGAACGACGACGTGCGTAGCGTACTTCCGTATTCCCGGACGTCTTACGCAAGAAGGAAACATTTTTACATTTCGACGCGGGAACGACGGCCATACTTTATACAGCACATACGTGTGCTGTGTAAAGTTAGGGCACCTAAAACGACGACTAACTTTGCGACGGGAAACTAGACTAGCAGCGACGTAGCGAATGCGAAAAACCGTTGTGGATCGCCGTAACTACTAATTTGCATACCCGACGCTGGTTTACGACGCAAACTCCCCCCAGCGGCGGCCGCGGTACTGCATCCTAAGATTCGACAGTGTAAAACAATTACACCTGTCGGATCTTAGGGCTATCTATGCGTAACTGGTTCTAGTCGCATAGATACTCTGAGAGATACGACGGCGTATCTGAGATACTCCATCGTATCTCCGCTGTGAATCTGGCCCAATATTTTTTTACTTTCTGCTATAAAACACATCCAATTAAAAAAATGCAAACAAACAAATTTCTTCATAAATTTAGACCAATATGAATTCTGCTACATATTTTTGGTAAAAAAATTCAATAAGCGTATATATTGATTGGTTTGCACAAAGGTTATAGCGTCTACAAACTATGGAATATATATATTTTTTTTACTGGTAATGGTGGCGATCAGCGACTTATAGTGGGACTGATGCATTGTGGTGGACAAATTGGACACCAAGTGACACTTTTGACATTTTTTGGGGGGACCAGTGACACTAATGCAGTGATCAGTGCTAAAAATATGCTTCGTTGATAAAGAATAGATGAAGAATGGAGTGTTAGATCGCAGCAGGAGGCCCATCCCCATCTGGGGGGGCGCGCTTCAACGGAGGAGCCCGGGAGCTGGGAGGGAGCCTCATACGGTTAAGCGGGAGTTCACCCGGAATTTTTTTTTAACATTAGATTGAGGCTCATTTTGTCAAGGGGAATCGGGTGTTTTTTTTAAATCGAAGCAGTACTTACCGTTTTAGAGAGTGATCTTCTCCGCCGCTTCCGGGTATGGTCTTTGGGACTGGGCGTTCCTATTTGATTGACAGGCTTCCGACGGTCGCATACATCGCGTCACGAGTAGCCGAAAGAAGCCGAACGTCGGTGCGGCTCTATACGGCGCCTGCGCACCGACGTTCGGCTACTTTCGGAAAATCGTGACGTGCTGTATGCGACCATCGGAAGCCTATCGGAAGACTGTCAATCAAATAGAAAAGCCCAGTCCCGCAGCCCATACCCGGAAGTGGCGGAGAACATCGCTCTCTAAAACGGTAAGTACGGCTTCGATTTAAAAAAAAACACCCGATTCTGCTACCCAAAATGAGCCTCAATCTAATGTTAAAAATTTAGTTTTTGGGTGAACCTCCACTTTAATGGAGGAGGTGTCCTGGAAGAGAGGAGCTGGAGAAGCAGTCGGTACCCATGTCCGGTTAAGTTCTTCACCATGGACTCAGGGCAGGAAAAGGTCAGTGAGTGAGGCACAGTAAATATCTGGAAGAGGCATGCCAGGGGAGCTGGGTGCAAGGCCTGAGGAGAGACTGAGGGGTTGTATGTCAAATCGATGTGGCCTGCGGGTGCAGGATTTGCAAGTCGGGCTAGCTGGGATCAGAAGTCAACCAACTTTCTAAAGCTGCTAAATTCTAGGCCACCAAGAACAGGTACTGCAAGCCCCTGGTCTGCTAACAGTTCAGCAAGTTCTGAAAGCACCTAGGACCATTCAGAGTGATTCCTGGTGTAATGTGAAGATGCAGTAAAGTTTTTCTGCAGGAGTTGTGTGCAGAGGAGGAGTAACGGCCTGCAGGAGTTGTGTGCAGAGGAGGAGTAACGGCCTGCAGGAGTTGTGTGCAGAGGAGGAGTAACGGCCTGCAGGAGTTGTGTGCAGAGGAGGAGTAACGGCCTGCAGGAGTTGTGTGCAGAGGAGGAGTAACGGCCTGCAGGAGTTGTGTGCAGAGGAGGAGTAACGGCCTGCAGGAGTTGTGTGCAGAGGAGGAGTAACAACCTGGAGGAGTTGATGCAGGAGAAGTGACTGTGAATGTTAGAGTCAATCAGTTCTTCAAAGCTCAATTTATTCAACGATTCTTTAAAGCGGGAGTTCACCCATAAAACAATTTTTCCCCTTAGATGGATGCTCGTTTTGTCTAGGGGAATCGGCTAGTTGTTTTAAAATATGAGCAGTACTTACCGTTTTCGAGATGCATCTTCTCCGTCGCTTCCGGGTATGGGTCTTCGGGACTGGGCGTTCCTTCTTGATTGACAGTCTTCCGAGAGGCTTCCGACGGTCGCATCCATCGCGTCACTAGTAGCAGAAAGAAGCCGAACGTCAGTGCAGCTCTATACTGCGCCTGCGCACCGACGTTCGGCTTCTTTCGGAAAATCGTGACGCGATGGATGCGACCGTCGGAAGCCTCTCGGAAGACTGTCAATCAAAATAGGAACGCCCAGTCCCGCAGCCCATACCCGGAAGCGGCGGAGAAGATGCATCTCGTAAATGGTAAGTACTGCTCATATTTTAAAACAACTAGTCGATTCCCCTAGACAAAACGAGCAGGAATCTAAGGGGGAAAAGTGTTATGTACGGGTGAACCCCCGCTTTAACTATGATGGCAAAGTGATCTGTCCTATGGAGTGGCGGCTGGTGCGCCAACATTTTTTGGGGGGGCAAACAAATGACAAAAAAAACAACAACAATTGCAGCCTCACTGTGCCCATCAATTGCCGCCACTATGGCCATCAATCGCCGCCACTGTGCCTATCAAACGCAGCCACTGTGCCATAAAATTGTCGCCACGCCAGGCCATCAAACGCAGCCACTGTGCCATGCCATCAAACTCAGACACTGTGCACATCAATTGTCACCGCTGTGCCATGCCATCAATTGCCACCACTGTGCCCATCAATTGCCGCCACTGTGCCCATCAAATGCAGCCACTGTGCCATAAAATTGTCGCCACTGTGCCATAAAATTGTCGCCACGCCATGCCACGCAGCCACTGTGCCATGCCATCAAACGCAGCCACTGTGCCATGCCATCAAACGCAGCCACTGTGCCCATCAATTGTCGCCACTGTGCCATGCCAAACGCAGCCACTGTGCCATCAATTGTCGCCACTGTGCCCATGAGATGGATTTCTAATGAGTTAATGCTTCATGAATCATCTTTCCTTACTCAAGTTGCCTGTGGCTAGAAATGCTAAGATGGTTAAAGCACAGGGACATGAAAGGATGGGGGGGGGGGGGGGGATTGCTTTAAATATTAAAAATAAATTAAACAGCTTTTTTCAGTTTGCTCACATACAGTGTACTTCCGCTTTTAGATTTTTCCCCCAGTTACTGCATGCCTTAAAATTGGAAACATATTTCTGTTATATTATGTGTGATTATTGAGATCTGGGGGTCAGTAATACTTGTAATTACTTTTTAGAAAAGATGCGTTTTTTTAATTTGGTTTATAAAGTTACTCTAATTCTGCATATTTGCAATTCAGCAGCTAATGTACATTATCAGGTAGAGTTAGGCCGGCTTATCAGTAGAATCTACGCCGACATATGTTTAAGCGTATGCTCAAACAGAGATACGCTTAAACATATCTAAGATATGACGGCTTGCGCGGTCCTATCTTAGATTGCAATATTTTGGATGGCCGCTAGATGGAGCTTCAATTGCGGTCGGCGTAGAATATGTAATTGAGTTTGTACGCCGATTCACGAACGTACGCCCGGCCGCCGCAGTCGATTTACGCCGTTTCCGTAAAGGCCTTAGGAGGCCTAAAGTTATTCCACCTATTAGGTGGAATAACAATGTTAAAGTATGGCCGCCGTTCCCGCCGCGAGGTTCGAATTTTTAACGTCGTTTGCGTAAGTCGTCCGAGAATCGGAATTTACGTTGTTTAGGTCCACGTCGAAATCAATAGGCCCGTGCGGCGTACGTAGCCGCAATGCACACTGGGAAATGTAGTCGCCCGGCGCATGAGCAGTGTTTAAAAAACGTCAAAAACGTAAGGTCAAGCCTCATTACCATTAAACACGCCCTCCCCCAACCCATTTGAATTAGGCGCCCTTACGCCCGCCGCATTTACACTACGCCGCCCTAAGTAAGGAGGCAAGTACTTTGAGAATACAGTACTTGCCTCTTTTACTTAAGGCGGCGTAGTGTAAACACACTAGGCTACGCCGACCTAGATTTGCGCGCCCCTACCTGAATCTACCTATATGACATTACTTCAGAGATTGGAGAGGCAGTTCTGTTTGCCCTTTATTTGTTTCTTTTTATATGTTTGTTTCTTTAACCAGCTGCTAATTTTATAGCCAATCCTCGGTGCGTTCTCATCCAACGTCACACTCCCCCTACTGGACGGGAATTCACTGTTACAAACTTGAGATATAAAACACTACAAAGTAAAGTAATAACAGTATAGTACAGTATTATTACAACAGAATACATGACAATTTTAGCAATTCATTTTTTTCCTCCAAAATGCAAAACTGGGATTTTTTTTTTTATTTGAGTTGTTTTATTTTTGCATTTTTTTAAAAAAAAAATTTAGTTTTGCTTTAATTTTTTTTCCCACAAAAAAAAGTATGCAAATTACAAACAGATATCTCTCCCTCTACTGGCCAGCTACATGCATTTCAAGAACTACAGGCAGCTTTTCTTTACAAAAAAAAAAAAAAAAAAAAAAAAGTAATTGTATTATTTATTTTTTAAATTTTTTTTGTTTTGTTTATTTTTAATTGAAATCACAAACTGATGTTTGGCTGAAGTTCTTGAAATGCCTGTAGTTGGCCAATAGAGGAAAAGATATAAAAAAATAAAAATAAATCTATTTTTTTTAGTTTATTTTAAAAAAAAAAATAATGTTTGTCGTTTTTTTTTTTGCGTCATACAAAATAAAGGTAAGCAAATGACAAACTGATGTTTGTCATTTTCTTACCTTTTTGTAAGATACAAAAAAAAAAACAACCAAAAGTTTTAAAACAATAAAAAATGAACAAAACAAAAAGAATGTAAAAAATAAACAATACAATTACTTTTTTTTAAGTTATTGAAATGCCTGCAGTTGGCTAGTAGAGGGATATATATATATATATATATATATATATATATATATATATATATATATATATATATATATATATATATATATATATATATAAAGAAAGTATTTGCATTTATTTTTTAAATCTATTTTTTAGTTTATTTCTAATTGTTTTAATTTTTTTTTAGTTTTTTTATGTGTCATACAAAAAAGAGGTAAGCAAACTGATGTTTGGCTGAAGTTCTTGAAACGCCTGCAGTTGGCCAGTAGAGGGAAAGATATATAAAAAAAAAAAAGAAAGTAATTGTATTAGTTATTTTGTACATCTATTTCTTTGTTTATTTTTAATTGTTTTTAATCTTTTTGTAGTTTTATTTTTTGCATCATACAAAGAAAAGGTAATCTGTGTTAGATCCGACAGGCGTACGTCTTCGTACGCCGTCGGATCTTAGATGCAATTTTTCGGCGTCCGCTAGGTGGCGTTCACGTCGTAATCCGCGTCGAGTATGCAAATTAGCTATTTCCGACGATCCCCGAACGTACGACCGGCCGTCGCATTTTTTTACGTCGTTTCCGTTTGGCTTTTTCCGGCGTATAATTAAAGCTGCTATATGGTGGCGTACTCAATGTTAAGTATGGCCGTCGTTCCCGCGTCTAATCTTAAAAATTTTACGTTGTTTGTGTAAGTCGTCCGTGAATGGGGCTGGACGCCATTTACGTTCACGTTGAAAACAATGACGTCCTTGCGACATCATTTGGAGCAATGCACCCTGGGAGTTTTTACGGACGGCGCATGCGCAGTTCGTTCGGCGCGGGGACGCGCTTCATTTAAATTAAACACGCCCCCTACCCGCCCAATTTGAATTCCGCCGCGAGACATACACAGAGATTACAGCGCAAATTCGTTGAGGATTCAAACCAAAGCCAGGTAAGTTACAGCGGCGTAGCGTATCTTACATCTGCGCCGGGCGCAGTGTATGTATGTGGATCTGCCCCTTACTTTTTTTTTTTTTTTTTAGATCTTTCCCTCTACTGGCCAACTGCAGGCATTTCAAGAACTTCAGCCAGCTTTACTTTTTTATTATTTTTATTTATCTTTTAAATGCATTTTATTAAATTGTTTTATTTTCTTTTACAGTTTTATTTTTATTTTGTCATGCAAAAACAACAAAAAAACAACAAAAAAACAAACAAGTAAACAAATGACAAACTGATATCTCTTTCGCAAACTGGCCAACTGCGGGCTTGTTAAGAACTCCAGCCAGCTTTACTGCAGAATCCTACCTGCTTTTGTATTTCGGATACTGATGTCAAGTGCAAACCACTTCAGTTAGCTTGTCAAAAGAAAACACTAATTGGGCTAATTTCCTTGCTTTCATTTTTATGATCGGTCTCATTGTAAAAAAACAAAAAAACAAACATCACTCGCCCCCAGTGTTCCTTTAATCATGCAGCATCCATGCAAAGTATCTCATCAAAGATGAAACTGTTAGTGCAGAACGTTGCTGTTGATTCGTATCGTTTGACCCGGAGCCCTGGAAAGCGACGAGCCAATTACAGCAGCAGGAAATGTCATTAATAGACCGAGATCTATCGCTGTGATTGCGGGTAAGATAAAAAAAAAAAATACATTTTTGGCAGTTATAGAAAAACTTGGTTGTTGAGAGAATACAATGTAAAAGGCAATGTTTAATGTGATGAAACAATGTAATGGTTTGTACAGATTTTATATGAGTTATATTATATACAGGGTTGTCCCAATACCACTTTTTTAAGACCAAGTACCGACACTTTTTTCCAAGTACTCGCCGGTACCGATATTTTTTTTAATGTCATGCAACAGTGGCAGTTTTTTTTTTTTTTTAGTTTTTTTGCGTTCCTCTTTTTTTTTAGGGGGGGGAGTGGATTGTCAGTGTGTTTTTTTTATTTACATTTTTATTATTTTATCACTGACTGTTCATTCGGAAAAGGTAGGAGCCGGATTTAGCGGCTCCTACCTCCGCTCTCCATCCTGACAGATCGAGGGGGTGGAGCACAGAGCACGGAGGGGGACAGCACGGAGGACGGAGGGGGACAGCACGGAGCACGCAGGGGGACAGCACAGAGGACAGAGGGGGGCAGCGCGGAGGGGGACAGCACAAAGCAAGGAGGGGGAAAGCACGGAGCAAGGAGGGGGACAGCACGGAGCACGGAGGGGGACAGTACAGAGGACGGAGGGGGACAGCACAGAGGGGGACAGCACAAAGCAAGGAGGGGGACAGCACTGAGGGGGACAGCATGGAGCATGGAGGGGGACAGCACAGAGCATGGAGGGGGACAGCACAGAGCACAAAGGGGGACAGCATGGAGCACGGAGGGGGACAGCACAGAGGGGGACAGCACAGAGCATGGAGGGGGACAGCACGGAGCACATAGGGGGACCGCACGGAGGACAGAGGGGGACAGCACGGAGCATGGAGAGGGACAGCACGGAGCACGGAGGGGGACAGCATGGAGGGGGACAGCACGAAGCACAGAGGGGGACAGCACGGAGGACAGAGGGGGACAGCACGGAGGGGGAAAGCATGGAGGGGGACAGCAGGGAGCATGGAGGGGGACAGCAGGGAGCATGGAGGGGGACAGCACAGAGGATGGAGGGGGACAGCACAGAGCACAAAGGGGGACAACACGGAGCACGGAGGGGGACAGCACAGAGCTTGGAGGGGGACAGCACGGAGCACAGAGAGGGACCGCACGGAGGACAGAGGGGGACAGCACGGAGCACGGAGGGGGACAGCATGGAGGGGGACAGCACAGAGCACAGAGGGGGACAGCACGGAGGATGGAGGGGGACAGCACGGAGGGGGAGAGCAGCACGTGGACAGTCAGCGGTGATCGGTGCGGCTTTGGGGGGAGTTACAAGCACCGATCACCGCTGTATAACTTTAACTAAAGCAGCTGAAAAGGGGGCAGATCAGTGCTTGCAACTCCCCTGCCACACCGATCACCCCTGACTGCCCAGGTATCGGGGGAATCATCAGAACATTTCCCTGAGTACAAGTACTCAGGGAAATGCTCGGTATCAGTACCGATAGCGATACTAGTATCGGTATCGGGATATCCCTAGTTATTTACTTTTTTTTTATGTATTTTTAAAGAAGTATAGTTTTTCTTTAAAGCCTATACCCCCCTTCCCAAAAATCAACTTGTGCTGTAACGAATCACAGCACAGTGATTGGACACAAGGGGCGGGATTTCTCCAATCACAAGTAGGGGGCGGGATTGTGCTCTTCCAGGCATTCCCGGCCAGGACAAGTATTGTAAGTGAGTAAAGCGGTGATGTGGCACCCTTTTTTGAGGGCATCAGATTGGCCCGGTAGGTGGCTGTGTGAGTTTCATTCCAGGACACTGTATTGTCCTGGCATAAAGGTACCCAGGACAGACCCGCAAAATGCGGGACTGTCCCGGGCAATCTGGGACCCGTGGTCACCCTACATAGGCAGACTAATGTTCTGCTTGTGTTCCAAGTGAGTTCGCCAGAGCCGCTGATTGGCTCCTGCTGTGTCCAGTCACACCAGGAACAAATCGCTGGCGGCGCAAGTGCGTGCCCCAGACCCAAAAGGGCGGAAGATTTAATAGATGGAAAGATGAAAAAATTACTGAAGTTCAGCTTTAATGTAATGTAATTACACACTGGGCTTCAAGCTGACAGCCAGGACATTGAACCAGTTTCCTTGGAATCATTACAAAGTATCAGCAGGTGGTTATTATAAGAGATAACTGTCCTAGGATTTCCAAAGCATGAAGGCACAAAAAAACACAAAGGAATGTTGCACTTGCTTAACCCCTTCATGACCGAGGGTAAGACAAATATCAATGATGACTGAAAGGCGTTGTAAAGGTACAATTTTTTTTCCCCCCTAAATATCTTCCTTTCCCTCAGTGCAGTCCTCCTTCACTTACCTCATCCTTCCATTTTGCTTTTAAATGTCCTTATTTCTTCTGAGAAATCCTCACTTCCTGTTCTTCTGTCGGCATAAGTGACACTTTTTGGGGACCAGTGATACCAATACTGGGATCAGTGCTAAAAAAATGCACTGTCAGGCCTCGTACACACGATAGGTTAACCAGAGGACAACGGTCTGATGGACCGTTTTCATCGGTCAAAACCAATCGTGTGTGGGCCCCATAGGTTATTTAACCATCAGTTAAAAAAAAGCCAACTTGCTTTAAATTTAACCGATGGATTCCTAACCGATAGGTCAAAACCGATCGTTAGTAGGCACGACCATCGGTTAAAAATCCACGCATGCTCAGAATCAAGTCGACGCATGCTTGGAAGCATTGAACTTAGTTTTTTTCAGCACCGCGTTCTGACACGATCGGTTTTTTAACCGATGGTGTGTAGGCGCGACGGACCTTCAGTCAGCTTCATCGGTTAACCGATGACAACGCTCCTTCAGACCGTTCTCATCGGATGGACTGATCGTGTGTACGAGGCTTTACTGTATAAATGACACTGGTACGGAAAGAATTTAACACCAGGGGCGATCAAGGGGTTAAGAATGTCCTAGGGAGGTGCTTACTAAATGTATGGGGAATGGATAGACTGGAGGAAAAGAGAGATCCGTGCTTCAGCTGCTTAGCTGAAACACAAGATCTCTCTTTTGCTTCCTGACAGATCAGCGGTTTGCCTTGTTTACATAGACACCCCGCTGCACTGCCTCTCCACAGAATGATCAGCGGAAGCGGTGCTCCAGGGGCGCACGCGTGACCCCTACACCGCGTGCACAAAATCACATACACACACGCCCCCTACCAAGAAGTGCCAGATCACGTACTAGGTTCGTGATCTGGTGCAGCCGAGCCACCCTGCTGCCATATATCTAGGTTATACGGCCGGCAAGCGGTTAACATTTACCTGTATATTTCTTACTATTACCAGAACCTATGATCCAAAGAACAACCCAAAATAAATTCTAATGCTCCTGATGATACCACATACATAGGTAGATTCAGGTAGAGTTAGGCCGAATTATCAGTAGATAAGTCGACCTTACTCAGAATCTACGCCGACTTATGTTTAAGTGTATGCTCAAACAGAGATACGCTTAAACATAACTAAGATAATTTTTCGGATGGCCGCTAGGTGGCGCTTCCATTGCGGTCGGCGTAGAATATGTAAATGAGTTGATACGCCGATTCACGAACGTACGCCCGGCCGCCGCAGTAGTTTTACGCCGCTTCCGTAAGGCATTAGCAGGCCTAAAGTTATTCCGCCTATTAGGTGGAATAACAATGTTAAAGTATGCCCTCCGTTCCCTCCGCGAGATTCAAAATGTTTCCGTCGTTTGCGTAAGTCGTCCGCGAATCGGGATTTACGTTGTTTACGTCCACGTTGAAATCAATAGGCCCGTAGCCGCAATGCACACTGGGAAATGTAGGCGCCCGGCGCATGCGCAGTTTAATAAAAACGTCAAAAACATGAGGTCAAGCCTCATTAACATTAAACACGCCCCCCCCCCCCAACACATTTGAATTAGGCGCCCTTACGGCCGCCCGCTTTAGGCTACGCCGCCGTATATTAGCAGGCAAGTATATTGAGAATCATTACTAGCCTAGCTAATTTATGGCGGCGTAGCCTAAACACGCTAAGCTACGCCGCCGTAACTTTATTCCAATGTACCTGAATCTACCTAATAGTATGTGTATATTTTTTTGTTGTTTGTACCCATAGTATGGCCCAGAAATAGTGCACATTTTGCTTTTTTAATCCTACCTAAAACACACTGAAATTGCCATCACCTGACACTGATTGTCACGGTCAGGGGTCAGCCTCAGAGACCAGTAGATTTGGCAGTGGAGAGGCTCCCACTGACCAGCTGGATAAGTGAACAAGCAGGTCACCCGGGTGGATGACGCCAGCTCACCCGAGGTGCAGCATCTAAGTACTTGCCAGTGTTCATCAGAGCTCCTGATGGTGGAGATGAGTTTTCCAGGGTGTAAGTACCAGGTCGCAGTCCTCAGGATTACCCCACCAGGGGGATGAGTAAGCATCCTCATCAGTGCTGCCCATCAGTGTCACCTACCAGTGCCCATTACTGCCACCCATCAGTGCCATCTATCAGTGCCTATCATTGCCACCTATCAATGCCCTTCAGTGCCGCCCACCAGGGCTGTTTTTAAGGCAGGTGCAAATGAGGCAGCTGTTCTGGGCCCTGTCATTGTTGTGGGGCCCAAAATTGCTGTCTCATACTTGCCAACTATCCCAGTTTAAATTCCCTTGTCCCTTGAAGTTTTAGTCCCATGCTGTGTCCTGATATCTGAGTGTGAAGTGCTGCTAATAATGCTGCCCAACACTGCCATATTGTTGTGTACAGATGACTCACCTGCAGACCCTGTGTTTACATCTAAATAACCAGCAATCATATGTAAATAGTGGTGGCATTCATATGTAAATATCTGCGTCCAGCAGCATAGATATGTATATAAAGGTGGCATTCATATGTATATCATGCCCCCCTGCAGTGAGGAGGTGATGTGCTATAACCTCTAGCAACCAATCAGTGAGCAGTATTACTGTACAGTAATCTCTAGCAACCAATCAACAAGCAGAAATCATGTGCTGTAACCTCTAGCAACTAATCAGTGAGCCCTAATGTGTGATATAACCTCTAGCAACCAGTCAGTAAGTGGTAATGATATGCTGCAACCTCTAGCAACCAATCACAATCGCTGCCTTAAATGATACAGTAAACAGATTTTAAGTATAACTGCTATTTATTGTATGTCTCAGAGCAGGTGGAGAGCGAAATTGCATTGGGTGGGGGGGCCCCAAGAAAACCTTTGCCCCCGGTCCAATCAATAATATTAAAGATGGCCCTGCCGCCCACCAGTGCCACCTCTCAGTGCCGCTTTAGCAGTACCCATCAGTGCAGACTCATCAGCGCACATCAAT
Source organism: Rana temporaria (assembly GCF_905171775.1). Lineage (NCBI taxonomy): Eukaryota > Metazoa > Chordata > Amphibia > Anura > Ranidae > Rana > Rana temporaria. Next base: position 461,902,516 of record NC_053492.1, on the reverse strand, counting down.
GAAGGAGAAAAATTACCTGTTCGCAAAATTTTATAACAAAATATTAAACTGTTTTGTTTTGTTTGTTTTTTTCAAAATGTTTGGGCTTTTTTTCCTAGCAAAAATATAAAAAATCCCAGCAGTGATTACGTACCACCAAAAGAAAGCTCTATTTGTGGGAAAAAAATTATAAACATTTCATTTGGGTACAGTGTGGCATGACCACGCAATTGTCGTTCAAAGAGTGACAGCGCTGAAAGCTGAAAATTGATCTGGACAGGAAGGGGGGTAAAAGTGCCGGTAAGCAAGTGGTTAACACATGATATGGACACATACAGTAGTAATGAAGATTTCTACTATTAGCGCATTTAACAAAAAAGAATGTTTGATGGCTACAAGATGGGTTGTGGTTTCACAGCTGTGTATCTTCAGGCTATATTATCGGGTTCATGGCCTTTTAACTCTCGCAAATGTCAGGTTCTGACGGATATGCTCCAACGCTACGCATGTTCACTTTCCCAACTCCCAAGTATTTTTCATCTCGTAATAATTGTGGGGTTATGAAATGCGTAAAAAAATAACCTATGGCCACTTTTTACATAAGGCGAGTCAGAATGTCTTCATATACTGAATTCTTGAAACCAAAGAAAAGTCAGTATGTACTGACACTGTAACTATAACAAGACCTCTTATAGAATACAGAACACGAGATGAATGGAGAGAATAAATAAATAAGAATATAAAAGGATAGAAAGGCATTAGTGTAAAGTGTTAGATGACAGTTGCATTTGAATAAAAACATGAATAATCAGAAAATCAGGTAATAATGAAAATACTACTAAACTCTCTCAATCATTGTTAACTAGTTTAAAAACTTCTACTGCTAGCATTAGTAAACGCCCCCCTGAAGACGTTCAATTAAGGAAACGTACGTCGGAGGCGGTACCTGGTCACGTGACGTGCTCTCTGACCTGTGGAGCTAGCAGCAGGAACTCGTGTGTGTGCTATGGAGGTGGCGGCAATCCCTGACGACCCATTACTTACCGCATATTGGCGGTGAAGTGTCTGCAGCCCCACTTTTACAGTAAGAGGCCATTTGGCTTTTCCTATGTTTTTAAGTTTTTTAAATAAAAGCAATATTACGCTATTGGTTTTCCCCTGTTTTTTTCACATATCCCTATTTGGAATGCCTGGGAACGAGGTTATACATCCATTATCCTGTCAACATGTGTGCAGGCACAATCCTGCTCAAGCCCATTTGAATATCTTTTTAATTAAAGTAGTAAACTTTTTCTGGTAAGCGCATCCATTTTCTTCAGCACATTTTGTGTGTAAAGAAGATTCAAGTGTGGTGGTGGCACTTTATTTCACTTAATCAAGATTACATTGGGACTTTATGTCATAGAGGACATCTATGACACAGAGACACTATTTAGTATTTTCTTAAATAGTTCACTTTATATGATTGATTATTATATATGTTTGATCACGATTATAGGGGATTTATTTGTTTTATCACCTGTGGTCTAGCGCCCTCTATTTATTCTTTCAAACCGATCGGAAGGTCTATTATATTTACTTGTTTTCAAGTAAATACTTTTTTTACATTTCTTCAGTTGCTTCCTGGTTTCTGGCCTAAGCCAAAATTATGTCATACTTCCCAGGAGTCTCCAGGGACATAGGCGTGTGCACAGGGTGTGCCGGTGTGCCCAAGCACACCCTAATCACCCTGTGCAGCACAGATTCCCCCTACTGCCCTGGCTCCCCCCTCCTTCCCTCTGCATCATTGCCGACTTCCCTCCTCTCCTGCCAGCTGTTGCTGGGGGGATGTTTTAGGATAAGTGAGGGAAGGGGCCAGTAAATATGTATTTACCAGCTCCTTTCCTTTGCGAATGAACATTGTGAGTGATCGGTAGTGTGTATTTGAGCTTTCGGGTGCACACCCTAATTCAATAGGCTGTGCACACCTATGTCCTGGGCATTTTTTGTTCTTCTTTTATCTGGAGGAGGGGGCTATCTCAGCTAAACACACCCTCCTGTCTGCATTCCTAAAACTAAGGGCAGATGGATTCCAGGAAGTACCGTATTTATCGGCGTATAACACACACAGGTGTATAACACGCACCCTAATTTTAAGAGGAAAGTTTCAGGAAAAAAACTTTCCACAGCCCCCTGCGTATAACACGCAGGCCCAGTTTACCCTCTATTTTCAGGGTAAAAAAGTGAGTGTTATACGCCAATAAATACAGTAAATGATACATGAATCATCTGCCCGTACTCAAGATGGGTACGGCTAGAAACATAACTCCCAAATGTCCCTGATCTGGAGGGACTGTCCCTGATTTGGAGCAATGTCCCTCTGTCCCTCTTTCCTCCTCATTTGTCCCTCATTTTGGTCTGATCTCTATAGTTGTATATAAAATGCACTTTTTATCTATCAAAAAGTGTTTCCCAGCGCTAAACCTTTCATCCAAATTCTAAATTGCTGCATTTGTACATTTTAAAAGCCAATATAAAGGAAAAGTAGCAAAAAAAAAAAAAAGTCCTTGTGGATTTTAACTTTTGTTGGTTAATTCTCCTATAAGGGGGTGTGGCAGGGGGTGTGTCCTTTGCCTGCACACTTTTGCTGATAGGTGTCCCTCATTCCCATCTCAAAAAGTTGGGAGGTATGCATGTACTAGGTACACGATCTGGCAAAGAAAACGGCTTTGCTGTTGTGCATCCTCGTGATGCATTTGGCAAGCAATTAAAATGAAAAATATTTTTAACCGCTTGCCGAACAGCCACCATTGTTATATAGCGGCAGGTCGGCTCTCCTGTGCAAATCGGCGTAGCTGTATGGTGGCTCGTGGGTCGGGCAGACACGATGTCCGCCGGCGACCCGCGATCACATATTACTGAGGCAGAACGGGGGAACTGCCTTTGTAAACAAGGCATTTCCCCATTCTGACAGGCGACATGACAGGGATCTACTGTTGCAACTGATCGGGAACAGTGATCTCTGTCGTGTCCCTGGCAGCCCACCCCCCCTACAGTTAGAACACACCTAGGGAACACAATTAACCCCTTTGATCGCCCCCTAGTGTTAACCCCTTCCCTGCCAGTGACATTTACATAGTAATCAGTGTCAATGGTCCCAAAAAAGCGTCAAAAGTGTCCGATCTGTTTGCTGCAATGTCGCAGTTTCTGATAAAAATCGCAGATCGCCGCCAATACTAGTAAAAAAATATTAAATAATAAAAATGCCATAAAATTGTCGCTCTTTGTTTGTTTGTTTATAGCACAAAAAAAAAAAAAAAACGCAGAGGTGATCAAATACCACTAAAAGAAAGCCCTGTTTGTGGGAAAAAAATAACATCAATTATGTTTGGGTACAATGTCGCACGACCGCGCAATTGTTAGTTAAAGGGACGCAGTGCCCTATCGCAAAAAATTACCTGGTTATTAAGGGGGCAAATCCTTTCGGGGCTGAAGTGGTTAAAGTTGCACTTACAAAGACGTCACTTTAAGAGAACTCGTATACAATAGGCTATCAAACCAGCAGTCCAAGATGGCACTGACGTTCCACCCAACATGATGACGTCCCAAAACTCCTCTCACCTGACTGGCATCGTCCGTCCGTACCAGACTTTCTTAAACCCAAAGGGCCGATTTCAGGTAGGGGCGCGCATTGTTACGGCGGCGCAGCGTATCGTATTTACGCCACGCCGCCGTAAGTCAGAGAGGCAAGTGCTGTATTCACAAAGCACTTGCCTCCTAAGTTACGGCGGCGTAGCGTATATGGGGCCGGCGTAAGCGTGCGTAATTCAAATGAGGATGAGGGGGCGTGTTTTATGTTAATTTTTGGTGACCCGTCGTGATTGACGTTTTTCCCGAACGGCGCATGCGCCGTCCGTGGAATTTCCCAGTGTGCATTGCTCCAAAGTACGCCGCAAGGACGTCATTGGTTTCGACGTGAACGTAAATTACGTCCAGCCCCATTCACGGACGAGTTACGCAAACAACGTAAAATTTTCAAATTTCGACGCGGGAACGACGGCCATACTTAACATTGGCTACGCCACCTAGGGGGCAGGTTTATTTTTAAGCGCCACCTAGCAGCCAGCGGAAAAGTTGCACCCTAAGATACGACGGCGCAGGCCGTCGTATCTTAGCTAGGTTTAAGTGTATCTCAGTTTGAGCATACACTTAAACTTACGACGGGCTTAGATTCCGAGTTACGTCGGCGTATCTACTGATACGCCGGCGTAACTCTTTGTGAAAGGATAATGGTGTATAGGACGCTTCTGTGTGAGAAGGACCTCTAAGGTATCCTGGTTCTCTGGGCCACCATTGAAGGGAAAGATAAAATAGCTGGAAGAAGCCTGGAGGGTAGTTGAGCATAGCTCCCAACTGTCCCTGATTTCGAGTGACTGTCCCTGATTTGAAGCAATGTCCCTCTGTCCCTCATTCCTCCTTATTTGTCCCTCATTTTGGTCTGATCTACATAGATGTATATAAAATGCACTTTTTATCTATCAAAAAGTGTTTTCCAGCGCTAAACCTTTCATCTGATTTCTAAATTGCTGCATTTGTAAATTCCAAAGGCCAATATAAAGGAATAAAAGTAGTAAAAAAATGACCTTGTGGGTTTAACCAATTTAGTTTTTTGAACAATTCTCCTTTAAGGGGGCGTGACAAGGGGCGTGTCCTATGCCTGCATACTTTTGCTGATAGGTGTCCCTCATTCCCATCTCAGAAAGTTGGGAGGTGTGGTTGAGCAGCACTTCATGAGATAGAAGCAGGACTCTAATAAGGAGCAGAGAAGAGGAGAAGGTCCTGCTCTGTGCAGTAACAACAGTCATTTTTTAGAAAAAGCAATAATAAACACAAGAAAGTAGTATGAATAAAGCTCATCATCCCAAATAGGTGTAATGGCAGGTCTCCTATGACAGCTCTCTCCGACCTCACATGCCGGCCAGCAGCTAAAGGAGGGATGGAATCCAGAGGCAATATGGCTGCCAGACTTCCAGGACCAGCATGGAACACATACAGTGGAAGTGACGTCAAACAAGGAGTTGTTACCCGTTTCGGAGCATGCGCAAAGGAGATTTACGCATGCTCCGAAACATGTTACCTGCCGTGACAGTAGACTTGCCATTTTGTCTATTTGGGATCATGAGCTTTTTCTAATAAATTACTGGTGTTACTGGTGCTCAAAATTTTTAGGGGGGCGCAAACAAATGAAAAAAAAAAAAGGCAGCCACTGTGCCCATCAAAGGCAGCCACTGTGCCCATCAAATGCAGTCAATGTGCCATGCCATCAATTGTCGGCACTGTGCCATCAATTGTCACCACTATGCCATGCCAAACGCAGCCACTGTGCCATCAAACGCAGCCACTGTGCCATGCCATCAATTGTTACCACTGTGCCCACATCAATTGTCGCCACTGTGCCCACATCAATTGTCCCCACTGTGCCCACATCAATTGTCCCCACTGTGCCCACATCAATTGTCCCCACGGTGCCCACATCAATTGTCGCCACTGTGCCCACATCAATTGTCCCCACTGTGCCCACATCAATTGTCCCCCACTGTGCCCACATCAATTGTCCCCACTGTGCCCACATCAATTGTCCCCCACTGTGCCCACATCAATTGTCCCCACTGTGCCCACATCAATTGTCCCCCACTGTGCCCACATCAATTGTTCCCACTGTACCCACATCAATTGTCCCCATTGTGCATCAATTGTCCCCATATCAATTGCCCCCACATCAACTGTCCCCACTGTGCCCTGTAAAATGCTGCCAGTCAGATTGCCCCCCCCCCCCCCTGCCCGGCACTTACCTTTTTGGGGTTCGCCATCCTCCTTCCACGGTCCCTCGATGTCTTCTGCCGCCCTCGATGACGCTTCAGCCAATCAGGTTACTGATAACCAGAATCAGTGAACCTGATTGGCTGAGACGGCCGTCAGTCTTATCCAAGGGACGTAGCCCACTACGTTCCGAAGATAAGACATCCGGGAGCTGAAGGGCTGTACTCGGAAAGCCTATCAGAGCCGCTGGCTCTGATAGGCACTTCCGCACAGCCAACCAGCTGTCCTTATTCAGATAATCGGTGCCCAATATCCGGTTATCTGAATAGGCTGGCCACAATAACATACACTTATGCAATGCATGAGTGTATGTTTTTAATTGCGCGGCGCTGCAAAATGAATTTTTAAAAGCCTTAAAGGGCCCGTTTTTTTTTTTTATGACTAAAGGTGGGTGGGGGGGGCGGCGCCCGGGCGCCACCTATGGACGGGCCGCCACTGCTGCACTTAGAAGAAACCTTCTCTTCTCTTATATTTTCTGAAAGCAGATACCCTGGAGAATAAAATGAGATGCCCAGGTCTCTTTTATCTGAAAGCACTTTGCCAGCGCAGGGCTGGAGCAATAGTCGTGAGCTTGCTTATGCTTTAACCTCTTGTCTGCCATACCGTACTTAAACGTACCTTGGTAGAAAGTGGTTAAGCAATTGGGACTTTGGGGGCCTTCACTTTCAGCATGACATACAATAGCTTTTTAAATTATAATTGCACTAGTTTAGTACATTGTGGGAGGACAAAAGATTCTCTCTCTTTCTTTACCCAACAATCTAAACGAAGGAACGGTAGCTCCGTCTTTAGGGAAAGAATGGTAACAATTAGGAAGTCCCGGGAAAGCTTTCAGCTTCTGTTTATTCTCGGGAAAATGAGCTTCCTTAATGGCTTTCACTTTGCATCCATGGATTCCATTAGCGTTAGCTACCCTAGGAACTCCGCAACGGGCACTCCAAAACATATTTTCCTATTTAAAGTTGTAACCTATCAGCGGCAAATCCCGGAGCAATTTGGTTAATGTTTCATTGGAGTCTTGTATGATTTAAACATCATTAAAATATGGCACCACACTTGACAGAGCTGAAAAAGATAAAAATATCACCTGACATTTTTTGGCACGGTTGTGGTGCACCACTCACACACCAAACTTCAAGTGGTTAGATTTGAATACCAAGTGGTTCTAAAGGCTGAAGGTTTTTTACCTTCATACATTCTATGCATGAGCGGAAAGAGCCTTCTGTGTGCAGCGTAGGGTGACCACGTGTCCCGGATTGCCCGGGACAGTCCCGCATTTTGCAGGTCTGTCCCGGGCACCTTCATTCCAGGACAATACAGTGTCCCGGAATGAAACTGACACAGCCATGCCCCTGGGCCAATCTGATGCCCCCAAAAAAGGCCACCACATCACCGTTTTACTCACTGACAGTACTTGTCCTGGCCGGGAATGCCTGGAGGAGCACAATCCCGCCCCCTGTTTGTGATTGGAGAAATCATAAATCCCGCCTCTTGTGTACAATCGCTGTGCTGTGATTTGTTACAGCACAAGCTGATTTTTGTGAAGGGGGGTGTCCCTGAATTGTAGTTTGGAAATGTGGTCACCCTAGTGCTGCGCCCCATCTTCAGGGCCATCTTAATGCAAGGGCACTCCTGGGCACTGCCCAGGGGCCCCAAGGTACATGGGGGTCCCCACAATAATCTTGCATTACATAATACTTGTCCACTGTCCCGGATTTGCTGGTACAGTCATGCTTTTTAGTAAACTGTCTCGATATGGTCGTGTCCCAAGAGGCGTCCCAGAACCTATGCTGTGCCCTCCTGACCCCCCCTGTACTGTGCCCTTCTGCAATGCCCCCTGTACTGTGCCCTTCTGCAACCCCCCTTGTATTGTGCCCTTCTGCAATCCCTCCTGTACTGTGCCCTTCTGCAACCCCCCCTGTACTGTGCCCTTCTGCAACCCCCCCTGTACTGTGCCCTTCTGCAACCCCCCCTGTACTGTGCCTTTCTGCAACCCCCCCTGTACTGTGCCCTTCTGCAACCCCCCCTGTACTGTGCCCTTCTGCAACCCCCCCTGTACTGTGCCCTTCTGCAATCCCTCCTGTACTCTTCCATTTGTGTTGACTAGTCTTTGATTTATGGAATGTTTTCCTTTTGTAAAATCGATTTTATTGAAAGTACTAATGAATATGTTTAATTCTATCAACTATTTATACTTTATTTTTTCAAAATAGGTGTGTAAATTGGAGCAAGCTGGTGGGGCCCCAGTGCATTACTTTGCCATGGGGCCCATAATGCTATTAAGACGGTCCTGCCTATCTCAGCCCCCCCAATCCTTATCTGAGCCCCCTCCAATCCAGGGATGTTCACAATAGCAAAAGGATGTAAGCTGCGCTGCTTGTGTATAAAATTGAATTATGTGAACAAAATTGAATTGTGAATGAAATCATAAATTATATGACATATATGCTAATTCACATAGAAATAACAACTGATGTGCTTAATGTACAATACACAAAAGAATAATAAAAAGTGCAAGAAAGTGAATATAAGTCCATATAGCTGTAATGGTCACAGCTGAAACTCCTATGGAAATCCTTATGGATCACAGATGCACCCAAGACAATTTGAGAAAAAATCCAGGAAACAGTGCCAGACAGCAGCACGCAGGCACCTCCACCTCTAGTAACAAAACTGCTTACCGACTCCCATAGATCTATACAGATCAATATCACATATGGCTCTATGCCAAGCTCCCTGCAGTAACTTCTCTGATGTTGTCCTCCATATATGATGTGCACTTGGTATTAATCAGCCAGGTCTCCCCGCATAGATTCAAACCCGGGAGCAAAACAAAATAGCCAACATAGAGCAGTATTGTATGGATAAACGATTTAATAGCATAAAACAAAAAATTGCACTCACATGTCCAATGATAAAAAGTAGCGTTTAAGTAATTTAAAGCCGGCCGGCTCGAATATTTCCGCCCGTCCTTCCGGATGGTCGCTGGTGTACAATAGTGATGTCAGCACGCCGCTCCTCCCTACACCGTTTCGTCAAAGAGATGACTTATTCCAGGGGCACACCTGGAAGAAGTCATCTCTTTGACGAAACGGCGTGGTCCTCATACTGAAAAGTTCGGAGACCCTTGACCTAGATGGATGCTATCTTTAAATCCCCAATATCTTCTGCATGGAAGATAATGTTTTCTCCCTTGGTGGGTTTTTTATGCGTTTTCTTCCATTGCCCATGCAGTTCATTTGCTTCCAACCAAATTGACTGTAACGTGTTTATGGGTGCTTGCAGGACTGTGTTTGGATATTATATGTAAGCTCTTTTGAGGCAGAGGCTGATGTGAATAATTCCAAGTAACCATGCGATAAGCTTTCATATATGTGGTAGACTAGACTTGCTAAGAAGTGAAATACAACTTTGTACTGTTTAGTAAACTAAAATAAATGCTTCTACGTGCTCTGTAAAGCAGCCTTTCTCAGCCTTCTCAACATGGAGAAACCCTTGCAATACATTTCTGGTCTCAGGAAACGTTATAGCGTCTACAAAATAGGGGATAGTTTTATGGCATTTTTATTAATATTTTTTTTTACTAGTAATGGCGGCGATCAGCGATTTTTAACGTGACTGCGACATTATGGCGGACACATTGGACACTTTTGACTCTATTTTGGGACCATTGTCATTTATACAGCGTATAAATGCACCGATTACTGTGTAAATGACACTGGTAGTAAAGGGGTTAACCAGTAGGGGGTAGGGAAGGGGTTAAGTGTGTCCTAGGGAGTGATTCTAACTGTGTGGGGGCTGGGCTACGAGTGACACGACACTGATCACTGCTCCACCACCAAGACGCCTATCAGTCCAGGCAGCTGACGGATCAAAGACTTTGGAAGTTGGGATGACGCGCTGCCTCGACTGAGAGAATCCATATAGTGAACTTGGTGTTGAGTTATTCACTTGACGGTCAACACAGAGGACAAGGGGGCACTCTTTACATCTAGAGGAAAAGAGATTTCATCTCCAAATACGGAAAGGTTTCTTCACATTAGGAGCTGTGAAAATGGAATGGACTCCCTGCAGAGGTGGTTCTGGCCATCTCAATGGATTGCTTTAAAGCGGTTGTATACCCTCTTGTGAAACATGCACCTACAGGTAAGCCTACATTGAGGCTTACTTGTAGGTACTTGCAATATCTCATTAACCTATATGGTTAAGAAGATATTTGCAGAAAAGTGGGCGCCGATGAGTACGGCGCATGCGCGCCGTAGACAACGGCGCAGGCGCACTGAGCACGGTGGCTCTTGAATAGGAGCCTGCCGGAAAGTGCCAGAAATGTGCGGATGCGCGGGGATCGTGCCGTTCCATGCGAATGCGTGGGAGTGGCGTCATCGCCGCTCCGGCCAGTCACAGCGCCGGTGCGGAGATACCCGGAAGTCACTCCGGGTATCATGGCGGCGACGGAGGATGTGTCCGAGGAATGCTGTGTGGGCTTCGAACTAAGGTAAGCAATTGATAATGAGCTAGTATGCTAGTCATACTAGCTCATTATGCCTTTGCCTTGCAGGTTTAAAAAAAAAATGTTGGGGTATACAACCGTTTTAAGAAAGGTCTGGATTCTTAGCTAAATGTACATAATATAACTGGGTACTGACATTTATAGGTAAAGTTGATCCAGGGTAAATCCGATTACCTCTCGGGGATCAGGAAGGAATTTTTTCCCCTGCTGTAGCAAATTTGATCATGCTCTGCTGGGGTTTTTCGCCTTCCTCTGGATCAACTGTGGGTATAGAATTGGGTATATGGGATTGTATGATATTTTTCATTTTATTTACTTTATGGTTGAACTAGATGGACTTGTGTCTTTTTTCAACCTGACTATGTAACGGGAGGGCCGTGGGGCCCAGAAGCTCTTACACAGATTGAGCCAGGAAATAAGGGACATATGTTGGATTGTTTTAACATGGGTCTGTAATCCACAATATATTCAAGAATGTCTGCAAGACCTATTTACTAGGCATGTGCAAAAGGGAAAAAATTGTTTTGTTTCGTTTTAATTCGTTATTTAATTAATTTCGTTAAGTTAGATTCGTTACATGTGTTAAATTTGTTTTCGGAATTCGTTTGTTTTTGACCAAATTCCAAACATACGGTCGAATTCGAAAATATTTCGACCGGATTCGATATTTCAATCGGATTCGAAAACAAATTCTATTCGAATCGAATTCAAAAACAATTCGATTCGAAAACAAATTCGAACGAAAATTGAAAGCAAATTTGAATCAAAATCTAAAAAATATAAAACGATTTCTAAAAAATAATACAGTAAAATAGAATATAAAATAATAAAACAAAAGAATGAAAATCAAAGAATAGTAAAGAACAGAATGGAATTTAATAGAATGTAATCAAATACAATAGAATATGACCTGGCTTCTTCTATCTATCTTCTATCTATCTTCCATTTTCTGAAATTCGAAATATATATAGAATGAACTCAAAATCTAATAGAAAAATATTAGAATAGAGCAGAATAAAATATATATTTTATTATTCTGCTCTTCTAATATTTTTCTATTAGATTTTGAGTTCATTCTATATATATTTCGAATTTCAGAAAATGGAAGATAGATTCGAAAACGTTTGTTCGGATTCGGTTAAATTCGTTAATATTACAATTCGGTAATTTGTATGCATCCGAATGTCCGAAAAATGAAAAATTTGGAAGGAAACGAAATGCACATGCCTACTATTGACAGGTTGTTGATTCTGAACCCAGCAGGTCAATAGGAAGAGTGACTCATTCAATGTAGGAACACAGACTGTTAAGGTGGTAATTAAGTCTGCTACTGTGATGTAAATTAACCATAGTCTGGCCTCCTAAAGACCTTTCATTTTGTGATGCTAATTGACACTGTATTGTGTGAAATTCTATTGATGATAAATGTGTATTGTATAGCAGGTGAGAAGAGCTTATCTCTGAGTCACCTTGTCTGGGTAAATGATTAGTAATTAGCTCATGTAGATTATCTCAGTGACAGAAAGTCTGATTAAAAGATGTGTATTGGAGGCTCGTTAGTACATATTGTATGATGTTGTGGGTGGAGTGTGTCATTGTCCATCTGATTACTGCAGCATCCTTTTTGGTGTGTATATAAGAGCCTGCCTTCTCAATAAAGATTGTCTATTCGTTTGAACCAGAGAACAGAGCTGTGTGTCTTGTTTCTGTGGAATCCATATGGGCCGTGTTCGTCTGCTGGATTGTGGAGTGTCGATAAGCTGTCCTGGGTTGGTGGAATGGAATATCGTAAACGGTGTTAACCCCTGACCGTTACACTAACTATGTAACAATGGGGTGCCATTAAAGTTCATGTGTTCCAATACTTTTGATAATATAGTGTATGTCCTGCAAAGATTTTGGATGTATTATTGACTTTTTTTCCAAATAAAGCTCTTCAAACAGTAAAAAAAAACAAGCCACAGCTGGCAACATAAACCTTACAATTTGTATTCAGTTAAACCATCAAAGAAAAAAAAAATACCCATAAAATGTCAATGATGGCAAAGAAGCAAAACCACTGCTGATGTACAATAGAAAGAAGAACATGATGTTATACTGTGCATCCGACTAGTAACACGACTGAAGATTCTTGATATCAGTTAGTATCCTGTTTCCACGACAACAAAGCTTTTGTAACTTCACCCCCTCAATATTCTAGCAGATTGTTAGGAATGTAAAGCAACCACAAAGTAAGTACGCCTGGTGGAGAATAAGATTTACATGTGAATGAGATGCGCTGTAGGTGGAAGAAAACCTTCTTGCAAATCACGCGCTTCTGAAATTGACTTAAAAGACTAATACATAACACAAACCCACACAGACCATCCAGCCGCCAATCTGATTATCCAACATCATGCGCGCTAAAGATATTACTGGAGCCACTACAGAAGAAAATAATAAGGAGTAAGTGACTCTGCAATCAATACGGAACTATGAAAGGACTTGTTACGGCTCTAGCTGTTATGGATACTGACTGCAGGTCAGATAGAAGTTAAAATAATGAAAGGTCATCAGTATTCTGGTGGAAAGTTATTACCCTAAGGCATAGGCGTGCCCACAGGGTGTGCCAGGTGTGCCCAGGCACACCCTAATCACTCTGTGCAGCATAGATCCCCCTACTGCCGTAGCCCCCCCCTCTTTCCTCATGCACCTGCTGGTTTCCCTCCTCTCCAAGTGGCTGTTGCTGCAGGGATGTTTTAGGTTGAATTGGGGAAGGGGCTGGTAAATATGTAATTTACTGACCTCTTTAGTTTTTGAATGAACACAGTGAGCGATTGGTAATGTGTGTGATGTCAAGCATTCCCTTCTTCCCATAAAAGACCATACATGAGCCAAAGCTTAATGCTGGAACAAGACACACTTTAATGGCAGCATTCTCCTAGTTATATACAGTTTACGAGCTAATCATCAATCAAAGAACAATGAAATCTCCACCCCCTTTCCACACACTGGGCTCCCATACAGATTATAGGTAGACACTCTGGTGCCGACCCTGAAGACACATTTCTTTAGATAATGACATCAGTGAAGTTAATTACTACAATGAAGCAATCAGAATAATTAACATGAGCCAATTATCTAATCATTTAGCCTGACGATACAATACACATCTCTTAAGGGTAAACACAGATCTTCTTCACACACACAATGGATCAATTACCCTTTATAATAGAGAGCTGGCTGGTGATGGGACATTATCACTTCAACAGTCTGTTATGCAGAGGAATGAGTGACTCGGTCCACATGAAATCACCTTCTACACATAACACACAGACATTAAAATAGCAGGGAGAGAATTAAACTGAAGCATATAGGCAATTGCATAAAAGTCCTTCACAATGGCCCCCCTTTTTCTCCCTGCTCCGGAAACTCGGTTGGACATTTCCTGGTCCAGTAGGATTGACGGGTTCAGAGCTTTTAGTCCGAGGTTAACTCCATTTGGCATGACAATCCATCGGCATTCCCGTTTTGCTTGCCTGGGCGATAATGAATCGTAAAGTCATAGGGCTGTAAGGCGAAGCTCCAGAGTAGCAAACGGGCGTTGTCCCCTGAAACCCGGTTAAGCCACACCAAGGGGTTGTGATCGGTGATGAGAGTGAAAGCCCGTCCATAAAGGTAAGGTGTGAGCTTTTTGAGTGCCTATACCAAGGCCAAACACTCTTTTTCAATGGTGGCGTAACTGACCTCCCTTGGCAACAGCTTCCGACTCAGGTATGCCACCGGGTCGTCAGATCACACGCCGGTCAGTCCCCAAGTCTTTGTGCGATCTGCAGAGTCACCAGAAGTCAGTGTGAAGATGGCGGATGGGTCTGTGCGCCGCCGTCTAGGTGTCCCGCTATGGGAGGGTGCAGGTTATGGCTCTGAAGTGACAATCACAGGAGATTCATAAAAAGAAAAATTGATATTTGTTGAAATGCTGTAGCACTGGTGCTCAGAGTCCGGGGGGGGGGGGGTTGGATCAGTGCCCCATAGGGTCAGCCACCCTCTGCTCCCTCCGCAGCTGCCGGTTCTCCTCTTTGAGCTTCTCCAGCTCCATCTCCAGTTTATGGAACCTGGGGGGGTCGGCCTGCTGTGACCTCAGGCGGTTGTTCTCCTCCTCCATGCGGCTTATGCACTTCTCCAGCTCCATGTACTCACGGATCAGCTCCTGCTTGCTCATGTCCTGCAGGCTCTCCACGTGGTACTTCATCATCAGGAACTGGGTGGTGTTGTAAGGGGCCACCGGTTGGCCCTAGGCGAACATCTCGGCCCGCATCTGGGACGCCCGCTGCGACTCCCTCTCCTCCAGTCGCTTCTTCTCCTCCCAGGTCAGCTTGTTATACGGCTTCCCGGACCTCTTCTTCTTGGAGGGTAGCCGGCGGTGCCTCTTTCTGCCCAGCTCCCTCCAGGGCCCCTCCGGCTCATGGCTGTCGCCCATCCGGGTGTCTCTTAATCCCCGGGCGGTTTTTCCGTTACCCATGCCCAGCTGACAATGGTGTTTCCTGTTGTCCGTAATAACGGATTGTACCATGAGGGCTTCGTAAAGGGTGCCCAATGGTTCTTCCTGACCCAGCTCCTGGGGATCCCAAGCCGAGTCTACACAATGGGCTGCTGCTGGTGGGCGGTACCCAGGTCGAGATCAATTTGACCTGGTGTTGTCGTCCATGGGGCAATTCTGCTTGAAGTGACCCAGCTGTTTGCACCGGAAGCAGCGTTGTTCATTGTCCTCCTGGCGTGGATAGCGAGGGCTAGATGTCATCGGTCTGTTAGAAGGTTGGTATCTAGTGGCTGGTGGGTGTGAGGGCACCATTGGTCGTGGAGGTTGTACCCGTGGTGTGACCTGGTTCATCTTGCGAGTATCCGCATATTCATCCGCCAACTTAGCGGCCTCTGGTAGAGTCATGGGCCTGCGATCTCTCACCCAGTCTTTGACATCCGCCTGGATGTGATTGTAAAATTGCTCCAGGAGCATTAGTTGCAAAATGTCCTCTGCAGTGGTGGCCTGGCTGTTGTTAACCTAGTTAGAGGCTGACAGGGATAACTGGCATGGCCATTCCACGTAAGAGTCTTTCCTGGTTTTGCGTGAGTCCCTGAACTTCTGTCGGTAGGACTCTGGGGTTACTGCATAACGAGCCAGGAGCACTTCTTTAACCCTGGCGTAGCTATGGATCTCCTGCTCTGGCACGGTCCGGAAAGCATCAGAAGCTTTGCCTGACAGTTTGCCTGACAATATTGAAACCCACTCTCCTCTAGCTATTCGGTGCAGGTTACATTGTCGCTCAAAATCTTCCAGGTAGTTATCAATTTCACAGACTTTTTTTAATTCTGCTATGATGACCCGCTTGGTTTTGTTGCTAGCAATCCTTCCACGAACTTCCAGTAGTTCTTTCAGTGTATTTCTTTTAAACCGGGTGTACCAGCCTTCCATTCACTGTTCCCAGTGTCTGCTTGGAATCCTGGTGTAAAGGAAAGTAGAAGGGAAAATCCCGCTGCTGCCAACCAGTTGTGACGGTAGTAGAAAACATCCCCGTCAAGCATTACCTTCTTCCCATAAAAGACCATACATGAGCCAAAGCTTAATGCTGGAACAAGACACACTTTAATGGCAGCATTCTCCTAGTTATATACAGTTTACGAGCTAATCATCAATCAAAGAACAAGGAAATCTCCACCCCTTTCCACACACTGAGCTCCCATACAGATTATAGGTAGACACTCTGGTGCCGACCCTGAAGACACATTTATTTAGATAATGACATCAGTGAAGTTAATTACTACAATGAAGCAATCAGAATAATTAACATGAGCCAATTATCTAATCATTTAGCCTGACGATACTATACACATCTCTTAAGGGTAAACACAGATCTTCTTCACACACACAATAGATCAATTACCCTTTAGAATAGAGAGATGGCTGGTGATGGGACATTAGCACTTCAACAGTCTGTTATGCAGAGGAATGAGTCACTCGGTCCACATGAAATCACCTTCTAAACACATAACACACAGACATTAAAATAGCAGGGAGAGAATTAAACTGAAGCATATAGGCAATTGCATAAAAGTCCTTCACAGAGTGCACACCCTAATGCAATAGGCTGCGCACACCTATGCCCTAAGGACTCATGCACCCTGGGCGTTTACCTCTGGTACATGAGGCTCTGGCATTTTGGTGTGGGTGGAAGGCAAAATCCCAGAGGCAGTCTATAAAACTCTATCAGAGTCTGCCAGCTGCTTCGTTTGAATGGGACTGGATGGTGCACCCAAAGATACTAGAGGGAGCTATGGATCATTCGTCCATGGTCACATACCACCCTAAACGTTAGTACCACTTGAGGACCGTACCAACGATCCGATTTTCCGACAATAATTGTGTGATGGCAGGGTTTTTGTTGGATAATCATACCGTCTGTACGCTCCATCGGACAATTGTTGACGGAATTTCCGACAACAAATGTTGGACAGCATGCTCTTAAATTTTCCTACAACAATTGTGTGCCGTCAGATTTTCCGATCGTGTGTACACAAGTCCGTCGGACTAAAATCCAAAGGACAAACATGCATGCTCCGAACCAATATTAACCATAAGACAACATTAGCATAAGTTGCCCAAAGGGTGGCGCTAAAGAGCAGAAAAAACACGTAGTTTCGTGAATGTTGGCTGAAAAAGTTCTGTCGTCTGTATGCAGAACAAGTTCATGGCCAACGCCCTTCGCACAAAATTCCACGGATTTGTCCAATGGAAATCCAATCGTGTGTACGAGGCTTTAGTCAGTGTTAATTTCGTAGACTAAAACATTTCAGTCGACTAAATGAATACTTTTTTAGTTGACTAAAATACGACTAAAACTAAAACAATTGAGATGACTAAAATGGGACTAAATCAAAGGCCCCTTTCACACTGGGGCGGGAGGTGTGGTGGCGATATTCGGCCGCTAGCGGGGGCGGTTTTACCCCCGCTAGTGGCCGAGAAAGGGTTAAAACACTGGCAGAGGTGGTATAGCCGCACTGTCCCAATGATTTCAATGGTAAGGAGCGGTGGAGGAGCGGTATACACACCTCTCCCTCACTGCTCCAAAGATGCGGTTAGCAGGACTTTTTTTCCCGTCCTGCTAGCGCACCACTCATGTGTGAAAGCCCTCGGGGGATTTACACTGGAGAAACAGCAGCAGCTGTTTAGGGACGATTTGCAGGCGCTATTTTTAGCGCAATAGCGTCTGCAAACCGCCCCGTAGGGAGAGAGGGAAAGCAGCCACTCAGGACACAAGAGATAGTGAAGGGTAAGCCGAGGGCGGGACAACAAGCAGACGAGGATAACCAAGGGACAGGCCAAGGGTCAGGGTCACAGTCAAACAGGAGTAGTCGGAAGACAAGCCAAAATCGGTACACAGAGATAACGTAGCACACGGCAAGCAGAAACACAATACTAACAAACAACGTTGATCAGCAAAGCAGACCTGCAGTGCAGTGGTTAATATAGAGTTCCTGGGATGGCCTGGGGTGGAGGCATACAGGGAGGAGAGATGATAAAGACAGCCAGATAAGAGAGTCTGGCCTCTAATGAACACATGGAGAGAAAGGTAAGCTGCCAGACATGCTACATATCCATGACAGCTCCCCAGTTACAGTAACAAACCATGCTAAAATAGATCCCCTCCAGCAGATAGCATCAATAAACCCTCCAGCATGCCCCAGCACCCCTTACCATTACATACAGTACCATTGAGTACTGAAGGTGCCGGAACTGCATTCCCCCACGTTCCCTCTGAAAAATGCCCTGCCAATGGTATATCAGAACTCTTGATATTGAGATTGGTGTGGAGGAAAGTGGGGGGTGGTAGGAACATCAATGGGGTCTTTAGATGGTCACCCTCCTTCAAAAAAAAAAAACATAATTTTTTCTGGAGCAGTGATTTTATTTATGCTTAAAGTGAAACAATAAAAATGAAAAATTCCTTTAAATATAGTGCCTGGGGGATCCCCTTAAAGGGGTACTAAAGGTTTGTGTTTTAAAAAAAAATAACAAACATATCATACTTACCTCCACTGTGCAGTTCGTTTTGCACAGAGTGGCCTCGATCGTCCTCACGGCTCCTCCCCGCAAGAGCTAACCCCCTCTGGGTAGCTCTCTCCCAAGGGGGTTAGCTTGCTGGCGCGCTCCGGTGATACAGTTGGCGGCCATAGCCATAGACTCGGCCCCACCCCCCACGCGTCATTGGATTTGATTGACAGCAGAGCGAGCCAATGGCTGCGCTGCTATCAATCTATCCAATGAATAGCCCAGTCAACGATCGAGCACGTTCGCAACGCAGTGCTTTCCAGGGCTCAGGTAAGTAAACGGGGGGGCTACTAATCGTCAAGAGAGTCAAATCCCGTTTAAAATTACTCATGTGGGGTCCCTCCAGTCTTTACCAGACCCTTCAGGACTGGTATGGATTTGGGGGGGAACCCCATGCCAATTTTTTTTTAAACGGCATGGGGTACCCCCCAAAACCTATACTAGACCCTTATTCGAGCATGCAGCCTGGCAGGTCAAGAAAGGGTGGGGATGAGCAAGTGCCACCCCCTCCTTAACCATACCAGGCAACATGCCCTCAACATGGGGGGGGGGGGTTGGGGCTCTCTCCTTTCCCACCCTAAAGCACCTTGCCCCCATGTTGATCGGGACAAGGGTCTCTTTCCAACAACCCTGGGCTGTAGTTTTGGGGGTCTGCGGGCAGGGACGTATCAGAATCTGGAAGCCCCTTTAACAAGAGGTTTCCCAGATCCCGCCCCCCGCTATGTGAATAAGTACCCCTACATTTAACAATTTTTTGACAATACCAATACCGATGCATCCCTACTATTTATAATGGGTTAGATTCAGAGAGAATTTACGCCGGCGTATCTATAGATACGCCGCGTAAATTCAAATCTGCGCCTGCGTATCTACTTTCTGTATTCAGAAAGTAGATACGCCGACATTAGCCTAAGATACGACTGGCATAAGTCTCTTACGCCGTCGTATCTTAGGGTGCATTCTCACGCTGGCCGCTAGGGGCGCTTCCGTTGTTGTCGGCGTAGAATATGCTAATTACCTAGATACGCCGATTCACAAACGTACGTACGCCCGTCGCAATGTATTTACGTCGTTTACGTTAGGCTTTTTCGGCGTAAGGTTGTTCCTGCTATTAGGAGGCGCAGCCAATGTTAAGTATGGACGTCGTTCCCGCTTCGAAGTTTGAATTTTTTACGTTGTTTGCGTGAGTCGTTCGCGAATAGGGCTGGACGTAATTTACGTCGAAAACAATACGTTGTTGCGCTGTACTTGGAAGCAATGCACACTGGGATATGTACACGGGCGGCGCATGCGCCGTCCGTAAAAAAACGTCAATCACATCAGGTCATCATACATTTACATAAAACACGCCCCCCCTTCCACATTTGAATTACGTGCGCTTACGCCGGCCCCATTTACGCTACGCCGCCGCAACTTACGGAGCAAGTGCTTTGTGAATACTGCACTTGCTCCTGTAAGTTAGGGCGGCGTAGCGTAAATACGATACGCTGCGCCGCCGTATCATTGCGCGCCCCTACCTGAATCTACACCATTGTTTTTTTTTTTTTTCATCTCATAGCATTGTTTAATGGGTAGTGGAATCAGCGGCACACACACATGCACTATTTCATATAAAAGGTTTAAAAGTACAATAGATGACTAAGTGAAATGAACAATATCAAGCAGCTATTTTTATATTGGTAGTATGAGGATGTGTCATGGTTCATTGTCTGGTTTAATTACACAGCCGGGCTTATTGATGATGACGCTGTAAAAAGAAACCTTAAGTGCCCAGAGAAAAGACTTTCAGGGACGTAAAAATGTCAGAACGCTCCGAGAGCAGAATGCCGGTTGGTTACCATGGTTTAATGCGCCGCGCTCCTCGCCTTCATGAATAAGCATCAGCTGAATGGTTGTGTCCTTTGCACAGACAAGTAGCACAAGACTAAAAGCCACAGGCCTTGCTGAATAATTTAAATGTATTCAAAAACCTTTTCAAGCTCCCTTATTAACTCTGCAATGCAAATGTGTAATGAAATGTCGTAAGACGTAATCTTCAATCAATACAAGCCCAATAGGTGTTTGTTTTTGAACTCCAGCCAAGCAGATCAATACTCAGTGACTGCTTTTGATTTTGTTACTCCTTCCAGACTACATTAGGACTGATTAACATGGAAAGGTGACGGTCTGTACCCTACCTAATGCTGTGATTGACAGTGGCCGTCCGTCCATTAGGGGCGCCGCCCCCTCTATCCGTAAGCCGCCACATCCTAATTAATGCTCTATGATCCACGGCTGATCTCTTTCTGAGATTTGGTGTTTACAAGTTAAAAACATTTTTTTGTGCTGGAAAATTACTAAGAACCCCCAAACATTATTAGCCGGATTCAGAGAGTGTTACGCCGGCGTATCAGTAGATACGCCATCGTAACTCTGAATCTGCGACGTCGTACATTTAAGTGTATTCTCTAATTGAGATACACTTAAATTTAGCTAAGATACGACCGCCTGCACCGTCGTATCTTAGCTGTCTAGTTCCGCCGGCCTTTAGGGGCGTGAATGCTGATTTACGCATAGAATGCGTAAATCAGCGAGATACGCCTATTCACGAACATACGCTTGCCCGTCATAGTAAAGATATGCTGTTTACGTAAGGCGTTTTCAGGCGTAAAGTTAGTCCAACAAAAAGTTGGCCTAGCCAATGTTAAGTATGGACGTCGTTCCCGCGTCAAATTTTGAAAATTTAACGTCGTTTGCGTAACTCGTCCGTGAATGGGTCTGGACGTAATTTACGTTCACATCGAGACCAATACGTCCTTGCGGCGTACTTTGGAGCAATGCACACTGGGATATGTCCACGGACAGCGCATGCGCCGTTCGTTAAAAACATCAATCACGTTGGGTCACGAATCATTAACATAAAACACGCCCCCCTGTTCCACATTTGAATTAGGCCCGCTTAGGCCGGCCCATTTACGCCGTAACTTAGGAGGCAAGAGCTTTGTGAATACAGCACTTGCCTCTCTGACTTACAGCGGCGTAGGGTAAATGCGATACGCTACGCCTGCACAAAGATAAGCCAGTCTTTCTGAATCTGGCTATATATATATATATATATATATATAAATCTTCTGAAGGTTAATTGGTTAAAACAGGTTTGTACGCCACCCAGATCTATCTACATCAATGACCCTGCGGTGGACAGTCAGACAGGCAGAGCGCAGCTCAACCAAAACCAGGATGCTGGAATGCGACCAGCAGCTCCAATGGAACAGGAGCGTTACAGGCTCCCGACATGGACACAGAATTCTGAAGAAGGTCTAAGAAATGATGAATTGGCTTGTCATCATTGTTATCTTTGGACTTTGTGTGGAAGAAGGTTGCAGCAGTGGGCCTTTGGTTAGTTGCAGTTGGGCAGTTGGGCAGAACCCATGACCACCAGCAGTGGCGTCGGGAGGGGGTGGCTAGCCGTGGCTAAAGCCCCGAGTCTTACGGTGTCAAGACTGCATTATTAGCCCCGAGCCGCCGAGCGAGTGTGGCCGAGTGTTGCCATGTCCCATAGCAGGTCACGCCTTCTGGAGACTGCACAACGCCTATGATGAACGTCCCACTGGTCCAATGCCGCGACCACGGGACATGTGATGTCCATCATAGGCGCTGCACTGGCTCCAGAAGGCGGGAATTAAAAAATGGCCGACCGCGCCGGTGCCACATCCCTGATCGACGCTCGAGCGGGCAATGGGCGGCTCTCCTCTGCTGCTGGCATCTCCTCCTCTCCTTAAGGCTCCTCAGCTCTCCTCCCCTCCAGCCAGGCTACTTGGCTCTCTGATGGAATGACTGCCTGCTGCTGTGACACACCACTGACCTGAGTTAGGTCAGAACCGTCAGACAGTGTAATAATGTGTATGTAAATGTCAGTGTATGTCAGGTAGGTCAGCGTAGGTAGGTTAGTGTATGTCAGGTAGGTCAATGTATGTCAGGTAGGTCAGTGTAGGTAAGCTATGACTAAGCACTAGTTTCAGTGCGAAACGCGTCAGTGTGAGATTTTATTTTGCTGTGACTTGTAGTGCTGTCCTTCTTTTAATAAAAGGCTACAATTTGTTCAGAGTGCGGCTGTCCAGAGACAGTCTTTGTTCCTGCTTAGGTCAGTGTAGGTAGGTCAGTGCAGAGGTGGCTCTAGGCTTTGTGAGGCCTTAGGCGAAACTTACACATGAGGCCCCAATCACACCCATAATGGGAACAAAAATTCAAGCAATAAAAAAGGAAAAGATGCACGGATCTAATACACAGTTCATCAGCACCACTTCCAGGGCACCCTTTTCACCCATCAGACATATGCAGCTAATAAAATGTCTGGGAACCAGCAAGGTGGCAACCCCTCTAGGAATTTCATGTGTCTTGGGAGAATGGGAAGGGGATGTCACACACGGTCAGGCAAAACCGATGAGAATGGACCAAGGTTCAGTTTCATCGGTCCAAACCAACCGTGTGTATAGGCCAGCGGTCTGTTTTCCTTCGGTCCAAAATGTTAAAACATGCTTCAAAACCGAACCGATGGCCTGCTGCCCGATCGGTCCAAACCGAGGGTTAGTACAGAAAGCATTGGTTCAAAACCCGCGCATGCTCAGAATCAAGTCGACGCATGCTTGGTTTTATTCAGCACGTTGTGTGTTTGACGTCACCGCGTTCTGACCCGATCGGTTTTTGGAACGATGGTGTGTACGCACTTCAGACCATCAGGCCACTTCATCGGTGAACCGATGGAAATGGCCCATCGGACCATTCTCATCGGTTTGGAACGACCGTGTGTACGTGGCCTGAGTCATTCCACATCCACAGAGGAAGTAGAGGGGGAGAGAGAGGGGGTGGGTGGGGGAGGGGAGGAGAGAGAGGGGGGAAGGAAAGAGAGAGGGCAAGAGAGAGAGAGAGGGGGAGAGAGAGAAAGCGGTAGCAGAGGGTGAACAAGAGATTGTGAGTGAGGGGGAGGGAGAGGGGGAGAGAGAGGGGGAAAAGGAAGAGAGAGAGTGGTTGAGCAAGGGGGGAGAGAGAGGGATATGGAGAGAGGGGGAAGAGAGGGAGAGGGGAGGAGGGAGGACAGGAGACAAGGGGGAGAGAGGGGGGAGAGGTGAGACGAGAGGGGGGAGAGAGAGAGAGAGAGGGAGGGAGAAAGGGAGGATAGGGAGAGAGTGGTAGGAAAGGGTAAGAGAGAGAAGGAGTGTGGTGAGAAAAAGAGGGGGTGACAGAAGAGGGTGACAGGGGGGAAGGGCAGTGAGAGGGAGAAAGAGAAGGGGTGAGGTGGAGAGAGAGAAGTGTTGTGGGAGAGAGGGGTGGTGAGAGAGAGAGACAGAGGGTGAGAGAAAGGAGGGTGACAGAGGGAGGGGGAAAAGAGGAGGGAAGAATAGAGAAGGAGAGAGGGGGTGAGAGAAAGAAAGAGAGAGGGGAGGTGGAGAGAGGTAGGGGAAGAGAGGGAGGGAGGGGTAAGAGAGAAAGAGAGGGGGAGGTGATAAAGAGGGGGGTGAGGGAAAGGTGGGTGAGAGAGATCCCTAGCCCTGTCCGTATGGCCGTGACATCAGTGATTGATCACAGGCAAATTAGACAGCCGCAAGGCCCCTGTGAGTAAGAGGCCTTAGGCGACCGCCTAATTTGCCTAATTAGAGAGCCGCCTCTGGGTCAGTGTATGTCAGGTAGGTCAGTGTATGTAGCTCACTACTGTCAGTGCAGGTAGGTAGGTCAGTGTATGTAGGTCAGTGTATGTCAGGTAGGTCAGTGTATGTAGGTCAGGTAGGTCACTAGCTAGCCAAAAAAAAAAGCCCACGTCACATACAAACCGGCTGAAGCCCCTGGTCTTTTTGCCACCTAGCAACGCCCCTGACCACCAGTGTGGTGATCTCATTCCCAGGCACAAGGGAGAGCAGGCCTTCCACTTGTCCACAAACATGCTGGGAAAAATTAAAGTCAAGTGAACCCTGTTGTTTGATGGATTACATCACATTTACAGCTGGGTTCAGTTCTTTTAGTTTACTTTTGCCATTTTTTAAACATCCTCATAGCTGGCACTGCAGGGCTTTTTACTACACAGTGGATTATTGCTTTAGGCAAGCATTCACCTTCAGTCAACCATGACCAGGTGCTAGGAGTCCGAATAAACTGCCTGGATTAAATGTAGATAGGGCTCTTAGGTAAAGCAGCTGAATCAACACAGTGAAAGTCTTAGTCAAGGTCAAAATCACCAGGAGAGGCTCGGTTTTCAGAGGAGGTCAAATGACTGGTAAACCTAAGAATCGTTTTTCGGATGAACAACAATTGAATTAATAGCATCTGTAATTTAATTTGACACAGATTCCTAGCAGGTTCAAAATGTTGTCTTCTAAATGGCATGATTATATATTTTAGCTCCATATTGAATTTTCTGCAATGGTTTCCTTTATCTAAATACGTACTGTACATACAGATGCAATATGTTGTCCATTGCATCCTGCTAGGAGCTTAAAGCGGAGGTCCGCTGAAAAAAAAAATTAAAAGCTAGCAGCTACAAATACTTTTAATACATGGACACTTACCTGTCCAGGGTGCCCGCGATGTCGGCAGCCGAAGCCGATCTGTCAGTCGGCTCTCGGCTGCTGCCGCCGCCATCATCGGTAAGGGAATCAGAAAGTGATCATCGCTGTGGTCTATAACAGGAAGTGGGAGCAAATACCTGTATTAAACAGGAAACTGATCCCCCCTCCCCCTGAAAGGTGCCAAATGTGACACCAGAGGGGGGGGGATTCCAAAAAGTGGAAGTTCCAAGTTCCAAAAACTTCTACAGGTTGCATGTTTTGATTTACAGAGAAGGTCTAGGGCTAGAAGTATTGCTCTCACTCTAACGATCGCGGTGATACCTCACATGTGTGGTTTGAACACAGTTTTCATTAGCGGGTGCTGCTCACATGCTTTTGCTTCTGTGCGTGAGCTCGTCTGGACGGGGCTCTTTAAAAAAAATGTTCTTATTAATTTTACTTTATTTATTTTGACACTGTTTTTTTTTTTTTTAATGTAGCGCCCCTTGCTTTAAGCATGGGCGTTACGCTAAAGTTAGTGGGAATGGGAGAGTTACTTTGCTCCCATTCGTGTTTGTCTAAATTTGGGACTTCTGTCATCCCAGAAATGTCCACTGGGTCGGTGTGTGGTCAAGGGGTGCAATACCACCCCTTGCCGGCAGTTGGCGCCAAAGGGGTTCTGGCAGAGCAAGTTTTCCCCAGCAGCCAATTGGAGGAGTTTTCCCTCGCGGGGCATGCTGGGGGAGAGTATATCTGTGACAGGGGTCATGTGTTAGAAAATCTTCGTGGGGTCCCCGTTCCAGGTGCGGTATCCACCTTCAGGGTACGCGCGTCCATGGACCCCGCCAGCGCGGCCCACCTGGCCAAAGCTGATGGCTGCATCGAACCTCACCCTGAGGAGAAAAGGGATCCCAGTGTTCCACTGGGTCCCATGATTTGTTGAGAGGATCCCCGTCTGGGATCGGGCATCCGGACCACTGACAGGTATGCTTGCTGTCACCCGGGGGGCCCATATAGGAAAAGTCAACTGGGAGGATTCGCTCTCTTCATTCACCTAAGTCCTTTATTGAAATTGGCCTGTGGCAAAGGCCCTAGAGTCGGGTCTGTGAGAGAGATCTGTTCCTCCCAGCTAGTTCAGAGTGACGCCAGGCCTATTATAGGGGTCTGTCCGGGGCACTTTACCCACTCCAAGCAGAGTGGCGACGAGTTACTACAATTGGTACTATGCAGAGCAGTATTGATTGCTCCATTCTATATCCAGGCCTGATACCGCAAGGTTCTCTTCTCTTTTCTTCATGAACCTTGACCTTCCTAATACATGTTGATGTTGGCCGTGTTTGGCCTGGACAATAAAGCATTGAAAACCCTTTTATTGGCTGTCTGGACCTTCGCTCATTGCCACTGTTCTCACAATTGCACCCCTAGACACCGCCAGGGTAACTTGGCAGGCCGATCCCAAATCAACCAGCAGCTCCTTCGGGGGTGAGCGCTACATTTATATTTTGGGTCACTTTTATTCCTATTACAAGGAATGTAAACCTCCCTTGTAATAGAAAAAAGCATGACAGGTCCTCTTAAATATGTGATCTGGGGTCAAAAAGGCCTCAGATCTCATATTTGGACTAAAATGCAATAATGTCATAAAATTATGTTATTCTCCAGAGAGCTGCAGGAGGAGGCCCCCTTCCACCACCGATAAAAGTGATTTTGTGGTGTACAGTATCTGCCGCAGAGACCACTTTTATCTTGTAGCGGACCGTCTGCTGAAGAAGAGGATACCTGGGTCATGATAGCTAGCTGCTACCATAACAACGGTATTCCTCTTCAAACAGCCGACGTAAAACGATGGCGGCCAGTCCGTAAGTGGTTAAAGGTTTATTCAAAAAAATTGTTCATCTCCTGGTATTATCAGTGAGTTGCCCTATGGTAGCACATAAACCCCAGGATCCCATATTCACACTGAATGATTTAAATAGCTTGTAGAAATGATTGTCTTGAGTTGCCAAGTTTAATATCCAATCTAAATCAGGTTGTACAGGATGGAAATGATGCGAACATCAGTTGATCTCCTGGTATTGAATACAAATCAGCCTTTACTTTACTTGTTTTTAACATTGTATTTTATTTTAAAAATAAAATGTGCAAGACGGGCTTCGAATATACCTGAAAACATTTACTGGGGTCCAGCGGCGGTGCGCCCATAGTGGGCGCAGGAGCGGCGCCCCCTCTCTCCCCTGTGTCCGTCACTCAAGTCTACAATACTTAGAGATTCATGCATTGTCGCCGGCGACGCTAACGCCCACTATTCTGATGCCCGGCCCCCTGGTGAGCGCCGGCCATCTGAATAACATTAGTTTGTTGGTTTTTGGAAGTGCCTATCAGAGCCAGCAGCCTGAGGGCGGTAATCGGCTTCCAAATAGTTAACCAGGGGACGCACGGGGTGTGCGTTACCTGGTTAACACTTGTCTTAGCCAGTCAGGTTCACCGGGTCTGGTTACCGGTAACCTGATTGGCTGAAGCGACATCGAGAGCGGAACTCGGGCAAAGACATCGAGGGAGCGCGGAGGAAGGATGGCTGACCCGAGAAAAGTAAGTGCCGGGGGACGGGGGGGAGCAATCTGGCAGTTTTTGAGGGGGCACAGTGGTGACAATTGATGGGCACAGTGTATACA
Organism: Rana temporaria; assembly: GCF_905171775.1. Classification (NCBI taxonomy): domain Eukaryota; kingdom Metazoa; phylum Chordata; class Amphibia; order Anura; family Ranidae; genus Rana; species Rana temporaria. Next base: position 461,874,895 of record NC_053492.1, on the reverse strand, counting down.
TTTGATAGGCACAGTGGCTGCATTTGATGGCATGGCACAGTGGCTGCGTTTGATGGCACAGTGGCAACAATTGATGGCACAGTGGCGACAATTGATGGGCACAGTGGCTGCATTTGATTGCATGACACAGTGGCGACAATTGATGGGCACAGTGGCTACATTTGATGGCATGGCACAGTGGCTGTGTTTGATGGCATGGCACCGTTGCTCCGTTTGATGGCACAGTGGCGACAATTGATGGCACAATGGCGATAATTGATGGGCACAGTAGTGACAATTGATGGCACAGCGGCTGCATTTGATGGCACAGCACAGTGGCTGCATTTGATGGGCACAGTGGTGGCAATTGATGGGCACAGTAGCTGTGTTTGTTGGGTACAGTGAAGCTGCAATTGACCTTTTTTTCCTTTTTTCGTTTGTTTGCGCCCCCCCCCCCAAAAAAAAATTGAGCACCAGCCGCCATTGCTGGGGTCCCCTAGTCCCATGTTTGCCCAACACACTTATTTGAACAATTGAGCGCATTCACCACCCCTCTCTTATTCTAATGCAGTGGGAACGCGACTTGTGCGCTCGATCAAAGGTATCGGAGTAGTGACTGGGCAACTGTAGCGAAATGTTCCTTTAACAAGGCGACCCCTCGAATCTGCATACAAAGTTCTTGGGTTCCTGCTGGGTTAGCCCTTGCACATTCTGGATGCAGTGATCGATGATTCAGAAATTGTGGCCAGCGGGGGGTAAGTGTTGAACATCTGGTGGTCTTGCCCCCAATTGACTGGTTTCTGGTCCAGAGTCTTTGGCCTGTTACACACGTTATTTTATCTGATGATTCGTAAAGATGCCAAAATAGCTTTTACATTGCCCTATACTCGGCCTCCTTGCGTATCAGCGGACAATAGCGTCCTATTTACTCCTGTTTGCTAAACGGACCATTGCTCAGGCCTGGAAGAGACCATCAGTCCAATTTCTTGGAGTAAAGGACCGTCCAGTATAGCAAGAAATACCCAAAGAGCAAAAAATTTAGTTTTAAGGTGCAGAAGAATTAATCAACATCAAATGATCAAAAATTAGAAAAATGTATTTATTACATAGATAATATAAAATTACTAAAAATTATCGGGCAAGAACAGTCCTATGGTCTCAATACAAAAGAATGGTTGCCTCTACATGTTTCACCACAAACGTGGCTTCGATCTGGAGCTTCTGTAGGACCTTTTTAATACAATACCACCATCAATAATGATTATGGTTCCAAATAATCCCCAAACCCCTCCAAGAGGTCCGATAGGAGATGTCTGTGCCAAAAACAGGAGGGAAGAACAAATACCCTCCAGTTGAGCCTGTTGTCACAAAAAAGGGCTTTTTGACAATATCATCAAGGTTCAATGCTATTATATTGACCGTCCAGTATAGTACAGGATTCCCACTCTAAATTCCTTAAAGTATGGGAACCTTGGATTAATAATTCCCTACTTTCTCTACATCCAACCAGTTTCAGCCGTATATGACACAATTCTTGTGGCGATTCCAAGTCCGTTAGGGGACTTCCCCCCTACTTCTCCTCCTTTTACCTCACCCCCTCCTTATTCTTTGCCTCTTCTTTCTTTTTGACCTTTCTTGTCTCTTGGATATGGCTTATGCTGGTGTCCTGACGGGGGTTTGGGAGTCTGTAATCCGCTCTTCTGACTCTCTTCCGGTGGAGGCTACGGGAGGCGATGCGAGCGGTGGTGCCACCGGCGGCGGGGGGCCTTGCCAGCAGCGGCGGGAGGCGATGCAAGTGGCGCGGGGGGCATTGCCAGCGGCGACTGGAGGCGATGCGAGTAGCGTGGGGGGCGTTGCCAGCGGCGGGGAGCATTGCCAGCGGCAGCGGGGGGCGGTGCCTGTCATCTATTCGCAGCATAAGACGCAGGGACATTTCCCCCCCAAAAAACTGCGTCTTATAGTCCGAAAAATACGGTATATATTGCACTGTGTTATCATAGGGATAGGATGCATTTTTATTGCTGTCTATTTTTATATTTCAGGTGTTCCTGCCCCCATTGCGTCTTCCTTGGACAAGGAGAGATTTGACGTGGGTAGCAATGCTAACCTTTTATGTCCCTTGCTATTGTATATATTATATAGATAGTTAGGATATCAATACAATATATAATATCATACAATCCATGTTAATTCCAGGTTTTGAGGCAACAAAACAAGAAAAAGGCCAAGGGGGGTGGATATTTTTGCAAGGCACTGTAGCTGTCTTCCTACAGAAGTCTCAGTCTGCCAATTATCATTTTATCTTCTTAAGGGTGTCCTGGCCCTAACCCTCTGTCCCACAGTTCTGTTCAAGAAACAATAAATCTCTTTGCATTCAAAAAGTGTCTGGCGCCCACCTTTTCATCTTGCAGTACATCCACCATGCCTTGTAACCCACTCTACACAGAAGGATGTCAGCTTCTCCTGACCCCGGAGGTCACCATAAGGCTGCATTCACACCTCGGGGTATATACGCCTGAAGCGCGACGCTCGTGCCGCTGGAGGGGCGAATTTCCATTGATGTCTATGAGATGGTTCACATCTCACGCCGAACGCCGAAACGCCGTACACCTGCCGCCTGAAAACAAGTCCCGGACCCTTTTTTTCAGGCGGCATTGGCGTTCGGGCATAGACAACAATGGAAATTATTTGTTAAAAAAAAAGTAAACAAATCGCGGCAAAATACGCCGAGTACGCGGCGTTACAATGTGAATGCAGCCTCAGGCCTCTAGAGGTCTCAGACCTGGCTACATTTAGAAATGTAATTTTTGCTGTATCATATTATATATATGCTACAGATGCGCCACCTTACAGGCAGACTAAGCAGACCCCCCAGGCATTATATTTAAAGGATTTTTTCATTTTTATTGTAGCACTTTAAGCATTATTAAAATCACTTTTTTGTATTGATACATGCCCCCCAGGGCAGTACCCAGACCCCCATACCCCGTTTATGGCCATATAAGTCTTCAAAATGGGCACTTTAGATTTTTCATGCTTGTCTCCTATAGACTTCAATGGAGTTTGCCACTTGGGTTAGAACTTTTGAGAGTTCTGCTGCGAACCAAACAGAGGGGCGTTTGGCCCATCTATGCTGTGTTTCCCCGAAAATAAGACCTACCCTGAAAATAAGACCTAGCTTTATTTTCCAGGAGGGCTGCAATATAAGCCCTACCCCAAAAATAAGCCCTAGTTTAAAATGCTTGTAAAACCCTATAATTCACTCTATTACAGTAGTATATAATGTACAATGTGTGTGTTTCTGTAATATAATTGCGGGGAAGAGAGCTCTGGCGGTTCACAGAAGCGCAGAGTGGCGCTATAACGAAGTTATTTGGCATAATTGTATTACAGAAACACACACATTGTACATTATATATTACTGTAATAGAGTGGATTCTAGGATTTTATAAGCATTTTTAACTTGGGTCACACTGGGGATTTCTGACAGGCAGGGAGGGGGAGGGGGAGAGAAGACAGCACATTACATAGTAAGACCTACCCTGACAATAAGCCCTACTTTGTCTTTTGTTGCCAAAATTAATATAAGACCCGGGCTTATTTTTCGGGGAAACGCAGTAGTCTCAAACAGTCCCAAACGGGTCTCAAACAGTTGAGATGAGACTGAAGGGGGTAAGGGTCTCTCTCTGGTACCTTTTTCCTCTCTACTCCAACCCTATGCTGGTTATAGTCACTGTGGGCCAGATTCACAGAGCGAGTACGCCGGTGTATCTACTGATACGCCGGCGTACTTTCAAATTGCCTGCGTCGTATCTTTAGTTTGAATCCTCAAACCAAGATACGACGGTTTCTGGGTTCGATCCGACAGGCGTACAGCTTCGTACGCCTTCGGATCGTAGGTGCACTACTTCGGCGCCCGCTGGGTGGAGTTTGCGTAGTTTTCCGCGTCGGATATGCAAATTAGCTTTTTCCGTCGATCCACGAAGGTACGCGCATCCGTCGCATTCTCTTACGTCGTCGCTAGTCGGCTTTTCCCGGCGTATAGTTAAAGCTGGTATTTTGCGGCGTATAGATAGAGTTGCCATGTTAAGTATGGCCGTCGTTCCTGTGTCGAAATTAGAATTTTTTTTTTTTTTGCGTAAGTCGTCCATGAATAGGGATGGACGTAACTTACGTCTAAGTTCAAAAAATGACGTTGTTGCGACGTCATTTCGCGCAAAGCACAGCAGGAAATTTCAAAACAGAGCATGCGCAGTTCAATCGGCGCGGGGACGTGCTTCATTTAAATTAATCATGCCCCCTAATCGCTGATTTGAATTCCGCTGCCAGAAATACACTGAGGATTCGAAATTCCGCCAGGTAAGGTACGGCGGCGTAGCGTATCACTGATACGCGGCGCAAGTGCAAGTGCAAATGCCTGTGAATCCGGCCCTTTGTTTTATTTTATCATCCAATCATATGCAAGCAAAAGTTGTAAGTTTTTTTTTTAGCCTTGAACATTGGGTGTATTTAGCAAGATTAATTTTCACTACATTCACTAAGCTCGGGGGGGAAAAGGCAAAGTGAACCGTTTATTGGCTTTACGTAAGTTAACCCCTTTGTACTCCATCTTGTAGTGTGTAACGCTCTATGTTCTTCATATGGTACTTATTAGCCAATGTGTCTGTCTTCTTGTCACTGTTCAGTCTTAGGTACCGCCATTGTGCTGTTTGGATAGCTGTAGCCTCTGCCTTTGTTTGTTTTGCTATACATCATCATAAGCTACTATGGGTGCAATATCATGGTGGGAGCGAATAGGTCACCTACGGCTGTAAAAATAAAGGGTTTGTTTTCTTTCCCACCATAACAACGACTTGTTTATTTTTCCTCTGACAACCATTTATAAAGTCAATGGTGATTCTTACTATTCAGTAACTATTTGTAAAGCATTAAAATGTCATTTGTGGGATAGACACTTGTAGAGTGTAGTATCTTGGTGCTAGGGAGACTTCCCCAGTTAGCAGGTCTTTTTATGAAGCTTAACTACTTGTCTACTTGGGCATTTTATTATTACTATTATTTTTTTGCACACATTATTATTATTACTATACAGGATTTATATGGCGCCAACAGTTTGCACAATGCTTTACAACATGAGGGCAGACAGTACACTTACAATAGCCATATGCCCCGTGTAACGGTCACCACCGTTTACGACCTTCCATCCCATCCAAGACAGCTTATCGACACTCCAACCGACAGGACCCGATCCATAAGAATTCCCCCCCAGACACGAGACACACAGCTCTGTGCTTCTGGTTTCAAATGTAATGATTTTAATGGTTTCTTCTCAGTCTTATATACAGTACAACCATGTGACAGTATTTAAAGGGACAATGAGATCTCCACCCCCCTAATCACACACTAAGGGTAATTACTTAACATTCCTTAATCAACAACAAAACACCTTCACCCACTCCGTCTCCTAGGCAGACGTTTCGTCTCCGCATACAGCTTGACACCTCTGAGCATCAATAGGTTGTAGACAGTGTTATCACACATAAACAGTTTTTAGTATGCATAATTATAGGTCTGGGAGCAGACCTGGGATTAACACCTGTCCGTTACAACACCTTTACACAAGGACAATGGACTGTCTCCCAGGCCCTGATGCAATTAGCATGTCACTAGAAATGAGTCACTATTGACTGGTTGGGCCAACATCTTGCAATTTCTCAAGATCCTGCAATATGAACTATTATTGAGGTCCTATCTCATGTAATACATGAATTATGATTCCCTTGCCACTCCATGCCCAAAGGGCAAAGAGTGGACTCAGACCCAAGAGTTATCAGTGACGCTGACACAGGAGTATCCTCCATCCTCACAAAGTCTTTGGGTGTCACGGGTCATTCCGTTACACCCCGTACACACCATCGCTTTTCCTGTCGGAAAAAGTAAATCCGACCGTAAAAATCCAAACGGGAATCCCGACCGTGTGTGCTCCATCAAGCCTTGTACACACGACCGAGGAACTAAAAGGGCGAAACACATCGTTTTCCTCGTCGAGTTCCTTGTTAGGCTGTCGAGGAACTCGACAAGGCAAGTTTCTCCATTCCCGTCGAGGAAAAAGAAGACATGCTCTCTTTTTGGCTCGACGGGATCCTCGACAGTTTTCTCGTCGAAAAATGTACACACGACCGGTTTCCTCGGCAAAAAAAAAATCCCAGCAAGTTTCTTGCTGATTTTTGCCGAGAATCTCGGTCGTGTGTACGAGGCTTTAGACTTTTTCCAACAAGTCCGGTTTACATTTCCTTGTATCATTGTACAGCACTGAACTGACTCAGCGAGCCGCAGCCAATCTTATTAGGTAGAAACCAATAGCAATAACCTTGTAATGTTCTCTGGAGCTCTGACATAGCGAATGTTCTTGTGCTCTTCACTGACTGCCACACAAATATGAGACACTTCACAGACAAGGTCACTCCGCATCCACTATTTATATTCATTATTATAGTTATTATGTAACATAAATGCAGGTAAGCTGACACTGTCATTGGACCTTGATCATTTTTTGCTTTCCTACAATGCTTAAAGTTATATTCCACACACACTGTAAGCCAGTGGCGGCTGGTGCTCTAATTATTTTGGGAAGAGGGGGGGGCGCAAACAAACTGAAACATTATGGAAAAAAAACCCCCATCAATTACAGCCTCACTGTGCCCATCAAACGCAGCCACTGTGCCCATCAAACGCAGCCACTGTGCCCAACAAACGCAGCCACTGTGCCCAACAAACGCCGCCATTGTGCCCAACAAACACAGCCACTGTACCCATCAAACATAGCCACCGAACCAATAAACCGTAGCCACCGTGCCTAACAAACGCAGCCACTTTGCCCATCAAATGCAGCCACTGTGCCCATTAAACACAGCCACTGTGCCCATTAAACACAGCCACTGTGCCCATTAAACACAGCCACTGTGCCAAACAAACGCAGCCACTGTGCCAAACAAACGCAGCCACTGTGCCCATCAAAGGCAGCCACTGTACCCATCAAACGCAGCCACTGTGCCATCAAACACAGCCACTGTGCCCATCAAACGCAGCCACGGTGCCCATAAACGCATCCACTGTGCTATCAAATGCACCCACTGTACCCAACAAACGCAGACCCTGTGCCCAGCAAACGCTGCCGCTGTGTCCATCAAATGCAGCCATTGTGCCATCAAATGCAGCTACTGTACCTAACAAACGCAGACCCTGTGCCCATCAAACGCAGCCACTGCACCCAACAAACGCAGCCCCTGTGCCCACCAAACGCTGCCACTGTGCCCATTAAACGCCGCAATTGTGCCATCAAATGCAGCCACTCTACCTAACAAACGCAGACCCTGTGCCCATCAAACGCTGCCACTGTTCCCATCAAACGCAGCCACTGTGCCCATAAATGCAGCCACTGTGACATCAAACGCAGCCACTGTACCCAACAAATGCAGACCCTGTGCCCATCAAACGCTGCCACTGTGCCCATTAAACGCAGCCACTGTGCCATCAAATGCAGCCACTGAACGCATCAAATACAGCCACTGTGCCCATCAAATGCAGCCACTGTGCCCATCAAACGCAGCCACTGTGCCCATCAAACGCAGCCACTGTGCCATCAAACGCAGCCACTGTACCCATCAAACGCAGCCACTGTGCCCATCAAACGCAGTCACTGTGCCCAACAAACGCAGCCACTGTGCCCAACAAACGCAGCCACTGTGCCCAACAAACGCAGCCACTGTGCAATCAGGGACAGTTGAGAGCTATGGTACCATACCTCCCAACATTTTGGGATGGGAACGAGGAAAACCTACTAGCAAACGTATGTAGGCATAGGACACGCCCCCTTAAAGGGGAACTGCCAATTCCTGAAGAGCCAATCACTGCGAAACATATGTTGGAGTAGAGAATCCATAATTTTCGGGTCCATATTTGATACCCCACATCAGGCTTTGCCTTGCGGAGCAAAACGTGGAACGCACGCCACCCCCAGGGATCAGCTGACTCACACACGCCGTTTACACCTAGTGCCAGCCATTTTGGTGTAGGTTGAGAAAACTCCTGGGCACCCCATAATAATACTGAACCATGAAAACACAGTGGGGGAGATTTACTAAAACTGGAGTACTCAGAATCTGGTGCAGCTGTGCATGGTGGCCAACAGGGTTAATTTTGGCAGCAAATTTGGCAGAACATTTCAATTTAGTTTTAGTCTAAGGCCCCTTTCACACGGGGCTGAAAACTGCCCAGAATCTAGACGAGAAAAATAGAGAACCTGCTCTCTATTTTCTCATCGTGAGATTCTCGGCAGTTTTCCTGCCGAGAAACCCGAAAGTGTGTATACTTACCTGTTGCCGTGGAAACCCGCACATGCTCGAAATAACTTTGACACATGCGCGGTAGCTTCCTAGGCATAGGTAGGGTGCAGCAAGATGGCGGCGACGGCATCGAATGTGACTCGGGCGGCAAGAGATTCTTGCTAAGAATCTCATCAGGAAAAACAAGGGGGTTTTTTTCTGACGAGATTCTGGCCCGTGTGTACAGGGCTTTAGTCTTAGGACTAAAATGGAATTTTAGTTTTAGTCCCATTTTAGTCTTCTGCAATTGTTTTAGTTTTAGTTGTATTTAGTCGACTAAAACTCATTTTAGTCGGCTAAAATCTAATGGGTGTAATTAAATTGTAATGCATTATTTAACATTTCTCTACAATTTCCAAACTCATTATATACTGCTGGAGTAAAAAAGTCTCAGGCCTCGTACACACGACCGAGTTTCTCGGCAAAAACCAGCAAGAAACTTGCTGGGAGAATTTTTTTTGCAGAGGAAACCGGTCGTGTGCACATTTTCGTCGAGGAAACTGTCGAGAAACTCGACGAGCCAAAAAGAGAGCATGTTCTCTATTTCCTTGACGGGAATGGAGAAAATTGGCTTGTCGAGTTCCTCGACAGCCTAACAAGGAACTCGACGAGGAAAACGATGTGTTTCGCCCGTCGAGTTTCTCGGTCGTGTGTACGAGGCTTCATATGTTATTATTGATGGTATTGAGGTATGAACATGCACTACAGACCAGCGTTCATTTTGAAGTCAAATTTCAATTTAGTTTTAGCCTTATGCCGCGTACACACGGTTGTTTTTCGGCATGAAAAAAAACAAAGTTTTTATTAAAAACCTCATTTAAAATGATTGTGTGTTTTTCGGCTTCTGAAAAACGACAAAAAAAAAATTCGAACACGCTGCGTTTTTTAATGTCGTTTTTCGGGTTGTAAAAAATGGTGGTGTGTGGGCTAAAACGACGGTTTAAACCCGCGCATGCCCAGAAGCGAGTTATGAGATGGGAGCGCTCGTTCTGGTAAAACTACCATTCATAATGGAGTAAGCACATTCATCACGCTGTAACAGACAGAAAAGCGCGAATCGTCTTTTGCTAACAAGGAATCAGCTAAAGCAGCTCAAAGGCGAACAGAACTTCCCCTTTATAGGGCCGTTGTACTTCATTGCACTTTGTTCATCATTTTTTTTAAACGCTGGTGTGTAGGCAACATCGGGCCAGATTCAGAGACATCCGCGGCGGCGTAACGTATCGCATTTACGTTACACCGCCGCAAGTTTTACAGGCAAGTGCTTGATTCACAAAGCACTTGCCTGTAAAGTTGCGGCGGCGTAGCGTAAATCCCTCCGGTGCAAGCCTGTCTAATTCAAATGGGGCGTGGATCATTTAAATTAGGCTCGTTCCCGCGACGAACTTATTGCGCATGCTCTGTTTTGAAATTTCCCGCCGTGCTTTTCGCGAAACTATGTCGCACCGACGTGATTTTTTGAACGTCGACGTAAGTTACGTCCTTTCCTATTCACGGATGACTTACGCAAAAAAAAAAAAAACGATGGCCATACTTTAACATGGCAAGAAATAGCAGCTTTAACTATACGCCGGGAAAAGCCGACTAGCGACGACGTAAGAGAATGCGAATGCCGCGCGTACTTTCATGAATCGCCGGAAAAAGCTAATTAGCATACCCGACGCGGAAAACGACGCAAACTCCACCCAGCGGGCGCCAAAGTATTACACCTACGATCCAAAGCCGTACGCCTGTCGGATCGAAGCCAGAAGTCGTTGTATCTTGGTTTGAGGATTCAAACTAAAGATACGACCCGGCAAATTTGAAAGTACGCCGGAGTTTCAGTAGATACGCCGGCGTAATCTCACTGTGAATCTGGCCCATCGTTTTAAATGATGAAATTGGAAAAACGTCGTTTTTTGGACATGCCGAAAAACGACTGTGTGTACGCGGCATTCGTCTTTTGACTAAAATGGCATTTTAGTTTTTGTCCCATTTTAGCCTTTTGACTAAAATGTAATTTTAGTTTTAATCGTATTTTAGTCGACTAAAATAGTATTTATTTAGTCGACTAAAATGTTTTAGTCGTTTTGGTCGACCAAATTAACACTGGTAGCCAATCAGCTGCTAACTTCAGCGTGTTCTATTAAAGCGACACTAAAGATAATTTTTTTCTTTTAAAAAAACAGTGGCCCCCGATCCATGTCTCCTGGGGTCCCTCGGCGGCTGTCATGGCTCCCCCTCCGCAAGAGCTTTCCACCTTAATGCGAGCGCATGGTGGAAAGCTTTTGCGAGCGTGCTCCCTTGATACAGCAGCGGGTATAGCTGCCGACTGTATCACTCATCCCCGCCCCCTGGCGCACCGCGTCATCGGATGTGATTGACAGCAGCGCCAGCCAATGGCTGCGCTGCTATCAATCCGTCCAACCTAGCCAATCAACGGCCAGGCTGGGAACCGAAGAGGATGACGGGGACGAGCACAGGACTTTCGAGGGGTGAGGTAAGTAAACCGGGAGCTCAAAAGGGGGGGGGGTGCGGTGCTGTCGGATGTTTTCATAGGATGCATTAACCGCTTGCCGACCGCCGCATGTACATATACGTCCACAGAATGGCACGTACAGGCAAATGGGCGTACATGTACGTCCCTGCCTTTCCGCGGGTCGGGGGTCCGATCGGGCACCCCCCCCCCCCCCGCTACATGCGGCGGTCGGATACCCGCGGGGAGCGATCCGGGACGAGGGCGCGGCTATTTATTTCTAGCCGCCCCCTCGCGATCGCTCCCCAGAGCTGAAGAACGGGGAGAGCCGCGTGTAAACACGGCTTCCCCGTGCTTCACTGTGGTGGCTGCATCGATCGAGTGATCCCTTTTATAGGGATACACAATCGATGACGTCACACCTACAGCCACACCCCCCTACAGTTGTACACACACACTAGTGCCTCGTTTCCACTGAGCGGATCGGTTCGGGTCGCTTAGAATGGAACGGGTTAGAATGGTCCGGTCTATTCTGCAGAGCATTTCCACTGCAAATCGGACCATCCGGGACCATGCAAGGTTTAGAAAAAAAGCCTAGCACGTCCACCAATCAGTGAGATGTATATGTAGGTCCGCCCTAATGGAACCGTTCCATTCTCTATGGCCCCACATCTGAAGCAGGACCCAGAATGGTCCGGTACGGTTCGCTTTTATGGCACGCTTTCATAATGGAAACACCCAAAAAAGCGTACCGTACCGAACCGTACCGAACTGATCCGCTCAGTGGAAACAAAGCATTAGTGAACCCTAACTCCTACAGCGCCCCCTGTGGTTAACTCCCAACTGTCATTTTCACAATAAACAATGCAATTTAAATGCATTTTTTGCTGTGAAAATGACAATGGTCCCAAAAATGTGTCAAAATTGTCCGAAGTGTCCGCCATAATGTCGCAGTCACGAAAAAAATCACTGATCGCCGCCATTAGTAGTAAAAAAAATAATAAAACTATCCCCTATTTTGTAAACGCTATAAATTTTGCGCAAAACAATCGATAAACGCTTATTGCGATTTATTTTTTACCAAAAATAGGTAGAATACGTATCGGCCTAAACTGAGGAAATTTTTTATATATATATATATATATATATATATATATATATATATATATATATATATATATATATATATATATATATATATATATATATATATATATGTTTTTGGGGGATATTTATTACAGCAAAAAGTAACATTTTTAAAAAAATTTAAAAATTGTCGCTCTATTTTTGTTTATAGCGCAAAAAATAAAAACCGCAGAGGTGATCAAATACCACCAAAAGAAAGCTCTATTTGTGGGGAAAAAAGGACATAAATTTTGTTTGGGAGCCACGTCGCACGACCGCGCAATTGTCTGTTAAAGCGACGCAGTGCCCAATTGTAAAAACGCCTTTGGGCATTTAGCAGCATATTGGTCCGGGGCTTAGGTGGTTAAGGTGAAAAAACATTTACCTTTACAAACCCTTTAAGCTTTGGCAATAAAACGTGGAAGCTGATTGGTTACTATGCAGAAGTGAGCCTGTTTTAGTAAATAAACTGTTACTAAGAGGCGAGAGTGCTGATGTAATACCTATTTTAGCATTCATGTGATGGAGAACATTCTCTCCCAGGGTTACATTGAACCTCCTTCCTATGGAAATATTCTTTATCATTGCGAATTTATTTCATCAGTGTATGACACTTTTTCTATGTCACTTCCCCGTCTCTGCCCGTTCTTTATCGCTCAGGATTCCCCCGTGACTCTGTTTAGAAAAATAAAACCACAAGCCACTTATTCTGTCTCTGAAAAGAGAAACTTGACATGCTTTTGAGGTTTTCCTCCAGCGTACAGGAAACAAGAATTCACCAAGTTACCGTGGCCCAAAAGTGACCTCATCCCGAGGTTATTAATACGAGCGATTTCGTCAAGTCACCGAACAATTGCAGCAATTCCGTACTCACTCTCTGGACGTTGTTACATTCAGTGTGAGAGATCGTGGGAAACGACTCGGAATTTCAGCTTTTATTTAAACGGCACTTCGCATTTTCAAAAATTTGTACCGGTCAGCTTTAAGTGAATGATATTTAGTTTGCTAAAAAAACACGGCTTATAACAAAAAATTATATTATAATCAAAATGGAGCAGCACTAAATGCATATATCATTATAAACAGGGTTGTCCCGATACCGATACTAGTATCGGTATCGGGACAGATACCGAACATTTGCGTGAGTACTTGTACTCGGCAGGCGGCGCGTCGAGATGACAGGAAGTGCAGAGTTCAGGGCGACCGGAGCCATCACATTCTGTCGCTGAAGTGATGCTCCGTGTTGCCATCAGAGACACCTATCTTGGTACACCCTGCACTCGGGCACAGTATGCCAGCAGTGGACATCTTGTTAAACCCAGCCATATAGTTTGGGCTAAGTGTAACAAGATGGCCGCTGCTGCTGTTATGCGGTCGAGTGCAAGGAGTACCAGGATGAGCGTTGCTGGCAGCCTTTCCTAATGGCATTTTAGTGCCTGGCCATCAGTGCCACCTATCAGTGCCATCCAGCCATCAGTGCAATTCGCCAGTGCCTTCCAGCCATCAGTACCACCTGCCGGTGCCAGCCGTGAGTGCCACCTGTTAGTGCCAACCGTCAGTGCCACCTGCCAGTGCCAGCAATCAGTGCCACCTGCCAGTGCCAGCCATCAGTGCCACCTGCCAGTGCCAGCCATCAGTGCCATCTGCCAGTGCCAGCCAGCCGTCAGTGCCATCTGCCAGTGCCAGCCAGCCGTCAGTGCCATCTGCCAGTGCCAGTCAGCCATCTATCAGTGCTGCAGATCAGTGCCACCTAATCTGTATTGTGGTTTGAGAAACTGTCACATGACATTTAAAAAAAAGGATCGGTAATCAGTATCGGCAGGGAATTAAAAAAAAGCATTGGTACTTACTTGTACTCAGTTTCGAAAAAGTGGTATCAGGACAACCCCAATTATAGCATTAAATATAATGTAATCTTCTCAAAACCAGCTCTTAAAGTGCATAAAAATCATCAAAATGCATAATAAGTTCAATTAATTCAGTGCCCTAAAACAATATAATAATGATGAATAAAGTGCAAATGTAATAAAGTGAATTCAAAAACAATAGTCCAATGATTCAGTGTAAAATACACAGTATGATGAAAAAAAATTCAAAAAATTGTGTCTCCAAAATGTGCAAAAATGAGGAAAAAAGGAGAACTATTACTAACAGGACTCTTCTCCTCCTGCACAAAACGTCACTGTGCAATGCTAGTTTCTCCGCCCCATCATCTTCACACTACACCAGGGATCACTCTGGTCCCAGGCGCTTGCTGAATTATTGGTAGGCCAGGGGCCTGCAGTACCCCTTCTTGGCGCCCTAGCGTTTAGCAGCTTTAGAAAGTTGGTGGACTACTGATCCCAGCTAGCCCGACTTGCAAATCCTGTTTCCGCAGGCCACATCGATTTGAAATAAAACTCCACAGTCTCTCCTCTGGCCTTGCACCCAGCTCCCCTGGCATGCCTCCTCCAGATATCCACTGTGCCTTACTCACCGACCTTCTCCTGCCCTGAGTCTATGGTGAAGAACTTAACCGGACATGGGTACCGACTGCTTCTCCAGCCCCTCTGTTCCAGGACACCTCCTCCATGACCGTGTAACGACGAGGCTCCCTCCCAGCTCCCGGGCACCTCAGTCGAGACGCGCACCCCCCCCCCCCAGATAGGGATGGGCCTCCTGCTGCAGTCTAACATGCCATTCTTCACTTCACCCAGCCTGCCCCCTGCCAATCAGGGCTCCTCACATTAATTCCCTGTCACTGCAGCTCTCAGCCCTGCCCCTCTTCCAGAACATTCTCCCTGGAAGCAGGGGAGGTGCCCAAGAACTGAAGCATAGGTGGTCACACCCACTGCTAAACTAACCACTCCCTGCCCCCAGACCAAAAACAAGCAGGCCTAGCATGCAGCATAGGCCTGCCTAAATTTACCTGCCTGGCAGCTATCACAAAAATCCTCACCTCTAACACCTACCTTATGGTAGAGGGCGCTACACAACTTTGGATGAGTGCAACTTGGATACGACTTTGGACTTTGGCTTTGACCAGCGAGAATGGACAACTGTTGCACTGTATAACATTCAGGTACGACTTTCATGCAACTTCTAGAACCTTTTCTCCTCTAGGCAGTTTTCAGGCACTTACTGCCCCTTTCACACTCCCGCGGCTTGAAAGTTGCGCGATTTTGACACGATTTTAGGGAACACCAGTGCAAATTTGAGGTCTATGGACCTCAACTCGCATTAAAGTCAGACCATAGTAGTATAGGGACTACTTTGAAGTCAGTGTGACTTGAAGTTGCACAGATATGAATGGTACTCATTGGAAATCATGTGACTTTGCAGTTCCATGTTGCAGGACAAGTCGCACAAGTGTATAAGGGGCCTTAGCACTAGAAATAGCACCTGTAAAGCGCCTGAAAACTGCCTGAAACCTGCTTCCCAATCATTGCAATGGGAATCTTCTGAACACAGCACAGATCTCTGATCTGGATCACTTACCTTTCCTGGAGACATCACTGATCCCACACCACTGGATGTTTACTTACCATAACCCCGGAACTTGTTTGTGGACTATATCCGGACAGGGCCACCATCAGGGGGGTACAGGCAGTACACCTGTAAGGGGCCCAGAGGTCCCCAGGGGCCCGGATGGCAAACCCCTTTATTTATTTATTTTTTATAAAAAAAATATATTGTTTTCAATATATTTTTATTTTATTTTTTATTAAAGGGAAAAAAATTTTTTTTTAGAGGTCCGGAGGTCCCCAGGGGCCCGGTGGCCACCGTGACCCCAGGCGGAAACCCCCCCCCCCCCCTTTTTTTTTTTTTTTTTTTATAGAAAAAAAATATATATATATATATATATTTTTATATATTTTTATTTTATTTTTTATTAAAGGGACAATTTAATTTTTTAGGGGTCCGGAGGTCCCCAGGGCCCCGGATGACAACCCCTCTTTTTTTATATATTTTTTTTATTTCTTTATATATATATATATTTATATTTATTATTAAAGGGCCCAGAGGTCCCCAGGGCCCTGGATTACAACCCCCCCCCCCTTTTTTTTATAAACAAATTAAAAAAATGTTTATATTATTATTATTTTATATATATATATATATATATATATATATATATATATATATATATATATATATATATAATTATTATTATTAAAGGGCTCAGAGGTCCCCAGGGCCCCATGTGGCAAACCCCCTTTTTTTTATTTTTTTTAAATGTTTATTTTTTTATTTTTGTTTATATATTTTTTTTATTAAAGGGCCCAGGATGGCAACCCCCCCTCCCATTTTTTTTATAAATGTTTTTTTATATATATATATATATATATCTACATTTATATATATATATATATATATATATATATATATATATATATATATATATATATATATATATTTATTTTTTTTTTATTTTTTTTTATTAAAGGGCCCAGAGGTCCCCAGGGCCCTTTTTTAAAAAGGGGGTTGCCCTTTTTAAAAAATATATACATTATGGGGCCCTGAAGATGTGTAAGGGGCCCCATAATTCCTGGTGGCGGCCCTGTATCCGGATTACCCATCTGGGAACTGCGGATGTGACATCTGTGACCGGTCGTGTTTGGAAGGACTCCCTAATGCATCAGTGAGGACCATCACTCTACTGAGCCTGTTCTGCCCCCCTGAGAAGGGCGGTCACTGGCTAGTCGGTAAGCCTCTACTTCTCCTCTTGGTGGCGGATCTCTCCACACATTGGATTCCGTTTTATCCGTCCTGGGAGGCCTACACGAATTGATTGAACTTTTATTCTTTTTCACCAGGGGATATTCATTTATGAACTTTAGTGATTTATTATTCACATTTATTACCTTTTGCTTTTTATACTTTTTTCACATTTTTCACTGCGTATTCACACATTGAACTACATGGTTGCATATGGTTCATCATCCAGCGCTACACTTTTATTGTATATAATGGGTGCTTTCACACCTGGGTGGGGAAAGCAGTATCTTTGAGGCGGTTTCACCCTGCTGACCTCACAAGTGCGCTTCTGGAAGAATGGTCAAACATTCCCATAGACACTCTCCTAAACCTTGTGGACAGCCTTCCCAGAAGAGTTGAAGCTGTTATAGCGGCAAAGGGTGGGCCAACTCAATATTGAACCCTACGGACTAAGGCCGCGTACACACGATCGGTCCATCCGATGAGAATGGTCTGATGGACCGTTTTCATTGGTCCAAACCGATCGTGTGTGGGCCCCATCGGTTAGTTAACCTTCGGTCAAAAAAATAGGAACTTGCTTTAAAATTTAACCGATGGACGCCTAACCGATAAGTCAAAACTGATCGTTAGTAGGCACGACCATCGGTTAAACATCCACGCATGCTCAGACTAAATTAGGGGATGGGAGCGCTCGTTCTTGTAAAACTAGCGTTCGTTTTGGAGATAGCACATTCATCACGCTGTAACAGACAGAAAAGTGCGAATCGTCTTTTACTAACACAAAATCAGCTAAAGCAGCCCCAAGGGTGGCGCAATTGGATTTGAACTTCCCCTTTATAGTGCCGTCGTACGTGGTTTACGTGTCCGCGTTCTGACACGATCGGTTAATTAACAATGGTGTGTAGGCACATCAGACCATCAGTCAGCTTCATCGGTTAACCGATGACAACGGTCCTTCAAACCATTCTCATCGGATGGACTGATCGTGTGTACGAGGCCTAAAGGCCCCGTACACACGACCGAGTTTCTCGGCAGAATTCAGCCAGAAACTCGGTTCAGAGCTGAATTCTGCCGAGAAACCCGGCCGTGTGTACACTTTCGGCCGAGGAAGCCGACGGGGACCTCGGGGAGGAAATAGAGAACATGTTCTCTATTTCCTCGTTGTTCTATGGGAGAACTCGGCCCGCCGAGCTCCTCGGCGGCTCCAGGACTGAACACGCCGAGGAACTCGATGTGTTTGCCACGTCGAGTTCCTCGGCCGTGTGTACGGGGCCTTAGACTGGGATGTCATTAAATTCATGTGCGTGTAAAGGCAGGTGTCCCAATACTTTTGATAATGTAGTGTATACACATGATTCTGCACAGAACAGCCACAAGTGGTTAATAAAAACAAAGTTTTATCTAAAACTGTTTGTGGATTTATGAGAAACTTTTTATGTATTCTGGAAGCACATTGAAAGTCCCCAATTACTACGTAGGCACTGCTCTCTTCACTAAAAGTGAAGTTGTCCTTTAGTGAACTAATAAACAAGAACAATCACAGAATCGCAAAACTGAAAAGAAGAAGTCTTATTTTAGGCTCAGGAACAGAAATGGGAATTCCGAGCATATAAAGAAGCAGAACTAATCATCACATGATACAAAAAGAGTAAGGCCTCTTTCACATGGAGCGGATCCGTAATTGATCCGATCCGTGTGTGTCCGTCGGCTCAGCGGGGATCCCCGATGAGCTGTCGGCGGACAGGGAGGTCCCCGCACACAGTGCAGAGACCGCCTTGTCTCTCCTCCGCTCTCCCCTATGGGAAATCGGATGAATACGGACCGTGTGTATCAACAGATACGTCGGCGTAAGGTCGGCGTAAGTCTTTCTGAATCCGGCCCATTGTCTATAAATGGAGAAAGTTCAGCACTGCTGCTACTCTCCCTAGGAGTGGCTTTGACAAGACAACCTAGAAGCTGATAGGTTACCATACACAGCTGCATTAGGTTCTGTGTGCACCAGCTTTAGTAAATTTCTCTCTATGCCCTGTGGGTTGGCACTGCTGTGCCACACATTTCACAGAGCCTTTCTTTGCAATGCTCTCCATATGAAAATCAAAAGTTTCCAAAGCTTAGAAAAACGTTGAGAAGTTATATTTAGACTGGCTTTCACATAAGGATCTGTTGTTTAACACCGGGGGATGTGAAAATGCTTCAAGTATGAGAATACAAGATATTCGGGAAATTTGTGCAGCATGTGAGAATGGACTGTAGAAATTCGAGTGAATGAGGAAATTGCAAACTTTAGAAAAAGAAGTTGCAGAACTTGTGAGAAGGACAACTGAATTAATAAAGGGGATGAAGGAAGTATGAGGAATTACTAAAGTGGAACTAGGGGCAAAATAAAAAATGACATACAGTATCTCACAAAAGTTAGTACACCCCTCACATTTTTTGTAAATATTTTATTCTATCTTTTCATGTGACAACACTGAAGAAATGACACTTTGCTACAATGTTGTGTAGTGAGTGTACAGCTTGTATAACTGTAAATTTGTTGTCCCCTCAAAATAACTCAACACACAGCCATTAATGTCTAAACCGCTGGCAAAAAAAGTGAAAATTTCCAAATTAGGCACAAAGTGTTAATATTTTGTGTGGCCACCATTATTTTCCAGCACTGCCTTAACCCTCTTGGGTATGGAGTTCACCAGAGCTTCACAGGTTACCTCTGGAGTCCTCTTTCACTCCTCCATTATGACATCACGGAGCTGGTGGATGTTGGAGACCTTGCACTCCTCCACCTTCCGTTTGAGGATGTCCTACAGATGCTCAATAGGGTTTAGGTCTGGAGACATGCTTGGCCAGTCCATCACATTTACACTCAGCTTCTTTAGCAAGGCAGTGGTCGTCTTGAAGGTGTGTTTGGGGTTGTTATCATGTTAGAATACTGAATACGGAGTGTTGATTTATTTTGAGGGGACAGCAAATTTACACTGTAAAGGTTCGTACACACGGTCGGACATCCAACAAAATTTCCCTTGGATTTTTGACTTAATTGATTTGTCCGATCACACCCATAGCATACACACGCTCAGACTTTTCTGCAAACTTTTCTAACACTTTCCCAACATCACGTGGTTTTACTTGCTCTTTACCGCCACCCTTTGGTTAACTTCTGCTATTGTTGGTTGAGTTTAACATTGGTTATGAGCATGCACATTTGTACTTTGTCCAAAAGTCCGATGGTTTGCTGTACACACGGTCGGACAAGGCACCATCGGACTTTTGTTGCCAGAAAGTTGGTCCGTTCGCAGACCCAACTTTTTGTCCGATGAAAGCCAAAAAAGTTGGTCCGATGGAACGTACACACGGTCGGACAAATACGAAAAGTGCCGGATTTTGAAGTTGGTTGGGCAAAAGTCCGACCGTGTGTACGGGGCTTTATACAAGCTGTACACTCACTACACAACATTGTAGAAAAGTGTAATTTCTTCAGTGTTACTGTCTAGTCAATATTCCAATCGCACACGTTCCTGGAGAGACAGCTCATAGGTAAAAGGTGGGTGCTGAAGCGATCACCAGCTGGGCACTGGAACCATCAACCACATGAACATATTCAATTTAAAGGAATATTTCACTTTTATTGTTTCACGTTAAGCATTATTAAAATCACTGCTCCCGAAAAAAATGGAATTTTTAAAACTTTTTTTGCATTGGTACATGTCCCCTGGGGCAGGACCCTGCCCCCAAACACTTTTTAGGACAATAACTTGCATATTAGCCTTTAAAATTAGCACTTTAGATTTCAAACGTTCGAGTCCCATGGACTTTGACGGGGTTCTAAAGTTCTCACAAACTTTTGGTGTGTTCGCAAGTTCTGGTGCAAACTGAATGGGGGGGTGTTTGGCTCATCCCTACTCATGACAAATGTCAAATGACAATGTGTCATGGACCTATGTCTGTGGTTGTTATTTTGCTGGAAGCCAGCCTGCCCACACCATGTTTGCGGCTCCTTCCCTGCACATGTCAGGGGTGCAGGGGCGGACTGACCATTGAGTCACTCGGGCACTGCCCGAGGGCCCCATGCCACTAGGGCGCCCCATCAGGGTTGCCAGGCTCAGTAAAACCAGGGACAGTATGTAAAAATCTGTGTTTTTTTTTAGATCTGTCCCTGATATGTCCGAAACTGACATGCTTTTAATGTGAAGATCCCAAGATTTTAGCTGCCCTGCCTCTGCACTGCCTCCTGGCATGGTGGCCATCTGTAAGACAGAGGGGCCCCATAATCTTCTATTGCCCGGGGGCCCCATGAGTTGTCAGTCCGCCCCTGCAGGGGTGATCAACACCCAACAATCCCGAGACATAAAGCAAAGGATAGAACCCCCGAAATAGGTTAGCAAAAGTTCTGTCTTACAAGAATACTGAGAAATACATATTTATTGCTGGGTGTGCGGTGCACAATGATTTATATAGGCCTCTTATGACGACACCACCCGGAGCATGCTGGGACTGTGACATCATAAGAGGCCTATATAGATAGATATGAAGAAGAGAAGAAGGCGATGCAGAAAACCGGGCCCCCACTGGTGAAAGAGCTGAAAGAAGACAGCGGTGGTGCCCGGCAGAAGAGAAAAAGAACCAGAGAGCGGGAGAAGAGAGCGGAGAAGTCGGAAGACAGCCTGAAGTCGGAAGAAGACCCCCCGAAGAAGGGAGAAGACCGGGCTGCCGCTGGTAAAAAAGCTGAAAGAAGACAGCGGTGGTGCCCGGCAGAAGACCCACAAAGTCGGAAGAAGACCCCCGGAGCTGCCTAAAAAAACTACTTTAACAACCTTTGTATTGTTTTTTTACTGACATTTTTCTACCACCAGGTGATTGGGTAGGGGTACGATGTACCCCATACTCATTCACATAGGGTGGGGGGCCGGTATCTGGGGGCCCCCTTATTAAAGGGGCTCTCAGATTCCGATAAGCCCGCTGCCCGCAGCCCCCGACAACCAACGGCCACGGTTGTCGGGAAGAGGCCCTTGTCCCCATCAACATGGGGACAATGGTGCTTTGTCTCATGCCCCAAAGCACCCAACCCCCCCTATGTTGAGGGCATGCGGACTGGTACGGCTCAGGAGGGGGAAGGCGCTCGCTCGTCCCCACCCCCATTCCTGACCGGCCGGCCGGGCGGCGTTCTCGGATAAGGGTCTGGTATGGATTTTGGGGGAACCAACACACCGTTTTTACGGCGTAGGTGTTCCCCCTTAAAATCATCCTGGGGGGAACCCCACGCAATTTTTTTTTAAATTTTCGCAGGGGTTCCTCTTCAAGATTCTCCGCACACGAGCCGCCCCGCAAGTCGCATCATCTTGATCCGACTTCTGGTACGACCTCTATTCAAATCAATGGGCTCCCATAGGTAACCATTGATTTTGAATAGAGAAAGAAACGCCGGATGAGGCTTAACACAGCATTAAGCCTCGTTAAATCACGTTTTCTGGCATCTAACAGCATTACAGCTCTAACGCTGGAGCTTCAGAACGCACCGGTCCTGTTTTGTTTTTTTGCAGCTTAAAAACGGCTCAGCCATTTACAGCTCAAAAACATCATGGTGGGCATGAGGCCATAGACTAACATGGAGAGCTGTTTTTAAGCTGCAAAAAACGCTCAGAAAAGTGGCTGTAAAAACGTCCGTGGACATGAGGCCTAAGTGCAAACTACAAGAGCAAAGTGCATTTGAAATTGCACTGAAAGTGCACTTGGAAGTGCAGTCGCTGTAAATCTGAGGGGTAGATCTAAAATGAGGGGAAGCTCTGCTGATTTTATCATCCAATCATGTGCAAGCTAAAATGCTTTTTTTAATTTTCCTTGTATATCCCCTTTGGATCTACAGCGACTGCACTTCCAAGTCCACTTTCAGTGCAATTTCAAGTGCTCTTTGCACTTGTAGTTTGCACTTGTAGTGCAAAGTGGATTTGCCTTTAGTAAATAACCCCCAATGTCTTTCTTCAATGAGACAATCACATTACAATGAAACAAACTTCCAAGCGTATTCGGAAAATCCATGCAATTTGCCTCAAATGTTCATAATGGAGAGAAAGAGCCTTCCAAATAGATTGTTTAAGTGACAAAAAAACAGGAAAAAGTCTATACAAAAACATTGCAATCCAAATACTGGAGAACAGTTTTTGTGGTAAATATCCGTTGTCCTGTTTTGCTTGACCACGTGTAGTTTTCTCTTCCTGAAGCTGCCAGAAAATAATTCTGTTAAAAGCGATAAAAGCTCAGCCATTAAAAACAAGGAGCTTGTTAGCTCAACCTGGCTGAGATCTGCAACATCACATAGAGGCACATAATTTGCGGTGCCAAGTCTGAAACCATGCATTAGTAGTGGATGACTAGGGATAACAAAATCTGCTTGGGTCTGATTTACAGGCGGGAAATCTACAAAATCTGAGCTTAGTTGCTCACTGCAGCACAGCGGCTTAATAGATAGTTCTTCTGCTTTACAACACTGCGATCCTTGGTTTGCATGCCAGTCGGGCAACTATCGCAGTTTGCAGGCTCTCTCTCTCTCTGTTTCCACTGGGTACTGCAGTTTCCTCCCACACTCCAAAGGCATGCTGGTAGGTTAACTGTCTCCAATCTACAATTGCTCTAAGGCCTCGTACACAGGACCGAGGAACTCGACGTAAATGAAACATCGTTTTCCTCAACGAGTTCCTTGTTAGGCTTGTCGAGAAACTTGTCAAGCTTTCTTTGCGTACACACTGTCAAGACCAAATTTCGTCGTTCTCAAACGCGGTGACGTACAACATGTACGATGGCAGGGGAAGTTCGATTCCACTGGCACAACCCTTGGGGATGCTTTTGCTAATCTCATGTTACTGCGTGTTAAGTAAAAGTTTGGTAGGAGACGATTTGCACTTTTCAGTCTATTACAGCGTGACAAATGTGCTATCTCCATTACAAACACAACTTTTACCGAAGGTGCGCTCCCGTCTCATACTTTATTCTGAGCATGCGCGGGTTTCTAAGCATATACACGAACGTGTTTCTCATCGAAAAACAGCCCAAAGAGGAACACGACGAGGAAATTGAGACTCCCGACAAGGAAAAAGAGAAATTGTTCTCTTTTTTTCTCGTCGAGTTCCTCGACAGTTTTCTCGATGAAAAACATACACACGACCGTTTTCCTCGGCAAAAAAGCTTTGCCACCAAGTTTCTTGATGGATTCTGTAGAGGAAAAAGGTTGTGTGTACGAGGCCTCATAGGTATTCTACTGAGTGTTCCCAAGATGGCCTTGTACATATTGGCCAGTAGCAAAACAATTTAAAGCGGGAGTTCACCCATTTATTTAATGTTTGCCCTTTTCCCCTTAGATTCCTGCTCGTTTGGTCTAGGGGAATCGGCTATTTGTTTTAAAATATGAGCTGTACTTACACGTTTTCGAGATGCATCTTCTTCCGTCGCTTCCGGGTATGGGTCTTCGGGAGCGGGCGTTCCTTCTTGATTGACAGTCTTCCGAGAGGCTTCTGACGGTCGCATCCATCGCGTCACTCGTAGCCGAAAGAAGCCGAACGTCGGTGCGGCTCTATACTGCGCCTGCGCACCGACGTTCGGCTTCTTTCGGAAAATCGTGACGCGATGGATGCGACCGTCGGAAGCCTCTCGGAAGACTGTCAATCAAGAAGGAACGCCCATTCCCGCAGCCCATACCCGGAAGCGACGGAGAGGATGCATCTCGTAAACGGTAAGTACAGATCATATTTTAGAACAACTAGCCGATTCCCCTAGACAAAACGAGCATTAATCTAAGGGGAAAATGTGCTCTCTGAGGGTGAACCTCTGCTTTAATGCTGTAAGCTTCTATACTGCATTGTGTTATAGGTTTAATAAAATGTCAAAACAGAATTCGCAAAAACCTTCAAAACCACAACCCCACATTTCCTGAATCCCCCACATTCACATTCCCTGAATTCCAATATCCTTAGTTATTCTCACAATATTCAAAATATAAACTTCATGTATGTGTTTGGTAGAAATTTGCCAGAGTCAAGACAGTATGTGAACCTTTGAATATACAACAAATTGAACAACATATGACAGGTTTTATCTTGCAATAAAAAGTTTATTATTTTAGAGACAATAGCCAGAAATATTGTTCAGTGGCAGGATAATATGGTAGCAGTCACAATGTTAGAGGGAGAGACTTAACAGGTTTATCTAGTGTAGCACCCTTCTAGTCAGTAGAGTATGCTAGGTAAATTTAGTTTAGTCCCTCTGTAAATGGAGCAGGGGTTGATTGTTTTAGTGTGTTCAATGTTTCAGTCTACTGTCTTGATTACTTTTCTTTGCAATCTAGAGGGTTCTAAAATCACAGTAGGAGGAAGAATCGAAAAGGCAGCCTGAAAATTTATGGGGATCCAGCCAATCCCTGGGGAGGTGTGTTTAGAAGGTGACTGGATAACCCATAAATAGGCTGAAGCCTGGAGCAGAGTGAAAGACGTTTTGGGTCCAGGCCTGCAAAAAGAGTCCCCTGTCTAAGGCACTCTTCCTTTTAAGGCAGTCTGCTGGAGACGCTACTTGAAAATAATTGAGGGCCTAGCTGTAGTCTAAGCTAGGGAGCCTATTTCCAAGGCCTGGGATTTACTTACTGTTTGGTGAGCTCATTAAAGGATAACCGATGGAAGGTGGGTAGTGTCCAGCTGTTCTTTGGTATTGTGAGTCTCTGTCTCCCTTACTGAAGAAAGCCCAGTGGATATCAGAAGGAGGCAACTGATGATCATGTTACATTGTCATAGTTGCCAACATTTGAAAAAAAATTCCAGGGACACTTTGCAGCACAGCTATTAATTAATTACCACACTCACTTCCCCGAAGCTCCACCCACTCCGCAGTATGTACAGGAGAGGAGGAGTGCAGAGGGTATGATGGGGGCAGTATGTACAGGAGAGGAGGAGTGCAGTGGGTATGATGGGGGCAGTGTGTACAGGAGAGGAGGAGTGCAGAGGGTATGCTGGGGCAGTATGTACAGGAGAGGAGGAGGAGTGCAGAGGGTATGCTGGGGCAGTATGTACAGGAGAGGAGGAGGAGTGCAGAGGGTATGCTGGGGCAGTATGTACAGGAGAGGAGGAGGAGTGCAGAGGGTATGCTGGGGCAGTATGTACAGGAGAGGAGGAGGAGTGCAGAGGGTATGCTGGGGCAGTATGTACAGGAGAGGAGGAGGAGTGCAGAGGGTATGCTGGGGCAGTATGCACAGGAGAGGAGGAGGAGTGCAGAGGGTATGCTGGGGCAGTATGCACAGGAGAGGAGGAGGAGTGCAGAGGGTATGCTGGGGCAGTATGTACAGGAGAGGAGGAGGAATGCAGAGGGTATGCTGGGGCAGTATGTACAGGAGAGGAGGAGGAGTGCAGAGGGTATGCTGGGGCAGTATGTACAGGAGAGGAGGAGGAGTGCAGAGGGTATGCTGGGGCAGTATGTACAGGAGAGGAGGAGGAGTGCAGAGGGTATGATGGGGGCAGTATGTACAGAAGAGGAGTGCAGAGGGTATGCTGGGGCAGTATGTACAGGAGAGGAGGAGTGCAGAGGGTATGCTGGGGCAGTATGTACAGGAGAGGAGGAGGAGTGCAGAGGGTATGCTGGGGCAGTATGTACAGGAGAGGAGGAGGAGTGCAGAGGGTATGATGGGGGCAGTATGTACAGGAGAGGAGGAGGAGTGCAGAGGGTATGCTGGGGCAGTATGTACAGGAGAGGAGGAGGAGTGCAGAGGGTATGATGGGGGCAGTATGTACAGGAGAGAAGGAGTGCAGAGGGTATGCTGGGGCAGTATGTACAGGAGAGGAGGAGGAGTGCAGAGGGTATGCTGGGGCAGTATGTACAGGAGAGGAGGAGGAGTGCAGAGGGTATGCTGGGGCAGTATGTACAGGAGAGGAGGAGGAGGAGTGCAGAGGGTATGATGGGCACAGTTAGTACGGGAGAGGAGTTTGGAGGGTATGGCGGTGGCAGTATGGAGAGGGATTTCTTGTGGTGTCTATGGGGTAATCAGGAAGTGATGTTGGGAAGATAAGGGAAGGAAAGTGACCATGGAATGATGTCCCTCAGCTGGGGGGGGGGGTAGGTAGCAGCTTGGAGTGATGTCTGTATGATGTGATCTGGGGGTGATGCAAGCTGGGGGGAGTATGTACAGGAGAGGGGGACTGAGAAGTGGTCAGATAGCGATGTATATATATATATAAAAAAAAAAACTCATCCACTAAAAACAATGAATCATACAACAGTACTAGATGTAAGTACAGATCTATGTAATCCAGTTTATAGCACTCTGTATCCAATCCAATTGCTCAGACTAGATAATGTGGAGTCATTTATAGCCATTCATGTAACCTGTGTGTGTATGTGGTGAGTTCACACTTCTGATTGTACATGTATACAGGTTCTGAGTCTGTACAATCAGAGGTGTGAACTCACCACATACACACACAGGTTACATGAATGGCTATAAATGACCCCACATTATCTAGTCTGAGCAATTGGATTGGATGATGTTTGCACAGAGTGTTCCTGCTTAGAAGTGATCTGCCAAAATGTGTTTGGGCTGCAGACCTCAGCCCCCTCCCCCTCACTATCTCCTTTGATCCTTCTCCTAAGAAAAAATCTCATTGAAAGTGTGTAACTACTACTATCCACCCTAGGAAACTTCCCCCAGAAAAGTTCAGCTCACTCACCTCCTCCCTTCCTCTGGCCAGCCGACAGGAGCTACAGTGAGCTCCGCCTCCCAGGTCTCACAGCACACCGCGCTGCTGATTGGAGGGGGAGGCTGAGTCAGAGATAACAAGGACCCCGCACAGCACGAGACTGGAAGGAGGTTTGCATCCCAAACACACACCGCAGGCTCAGGTCCCTGCCGAGACCCAGAAGCCGCACCTGCCTTCTCCAATAGCCGGGACAAGTCCCGGCAGGCTAAATTAGCCGGGACTAGGTCCTATTTGACGGGACTGTCCCTTTAAAAACGGGACAGTTGGCAAGTATGCATTGTGAGTATTGACCTACATTATGTGCCCCAGTGACTGTGTGCAGTTCCCAGTTCTACAAAAGCAAGCATATCCCAGCCAGTAGTGAATCTTGTGGGAGCTCTCTGTCAGAACAGTGAGAAGTGTCATTGGTCAGTTTTTTGGGGTATCCCATGCTTACATCAGCAATACAAGCATAAAAGGCACCCCCTAGGCTGTTATTTAGCCACTGAGGAAAAGGAAATGCTCTATGTCTGATTGTGTATTAAATAGAATTTAGGGAAAAAGGGATCAGCTTTTCGTCTGTGGCTCCTTTGCGGGAGTGCTACATTTGAAATTAACATCAGTATGCATCATTTTAGAGAAAATAGCCACAAATATTGTACAGTGGCTGAATAGCATGAAAGCTTAGTTTGGCCGCAGTATATTTTAAGGAATGAAAATAGTCACAAATATTGTTCAATGGCTCTATATTATGTAAGCAACTTGGGAAGGTCGCAATGTAAGAGGGAGATACTAAGCAGGTTTTATCTTGAAATAAACATTAGAGTGCATTATTTTAGAGAAAATAGCCACAATTATTGTACAGTGGCTGGACAGTATGTGAGCAGCTTGATTTGTCCACAATATAGGAGGAAGAGATGAGACAGGTTATTATACGAGGCCTGAGAAACACTGCTCTATATGGTGCGGCCACCACTTTGTCCTGCAGAACCTTTTTGCTTCCTACTACCTCCACATGCAGACTGTCTTTTAGGATCTTATCACAGATCCCCTTCTGAATGAATCAGAGCCGTCCTATGTGAAACGACCATCAGTGTTAGGAAAGCGAATATTCATTTACTTTTCTAACACACAGCTGACGCCCAGCATGGTGCCCGCTGTTCACCTTTTTTGATGCCTATTAGAGCCTAACGCTTATGGACCCCATATGCGCCCCACTGCATAACAGGGAATGTTTGGTTAAAGTCACATTCATCACTTTATATATATGCCCCTTAATTTTCTTGCAACATCAATAGTAATCATTTCCATATAGTGTTACACCCCCCCTCCTTTTTTTTTTTTACATAGACCTTCCGTTCACGTTTCAGAGTATTTATCAGGCAGTGGATCTACACTCACATGTTTAGTTGATCGTAATACTGATACAAAATTAAACCAAAAAAATAAATAAAAAAATACAACATCCTCTAAATAAAACTCACTCAGCGTGTTCTGTGAGCCCAGGGAAGTGGTGAGTTTCAGAGAATGTGAAATCTGTTATAACAATGACTAATAATATATTACAGTTTGTTCCCTGGTACACATGCCACCAATATCAGAGTTCAGTTTTTGGTCAATTTACTGCAAATATCTAACTCTTGAAAGATAATTCTATCCCCCAAAACACTCATCCATTGACTGCAGAATATTGTTCTGTTTTACCTTTGTACTGTCAATAGAGAACAAGTAGACCTTGTCTGCTGGATTTCATTTATTTTCATTTATTTTACTAGAACATCCATTATTTGAATAAATAATAGGGAACTTTCCTGTTCACTATTGCAAAAGGTGTTGCAAAATGTTGTGACTCTTGTGTTTCTCCCTGTAAAGGAACAGTCACAGTTAAAGTAGAACAAAAGCCAAAACTTTGTTTTTCATATTTTGGATTAATGCCCTGTAAACACTTTTAGAATTTCCGTTGGGATAAAATCTGATGGAATTTTCCATCAGAATCCCGTTCAAGCTGTCTTGCATACACACTGTGGCCCGGATTCAGATAGCAGTTACGACGGCGTATCTCCGGATACGCCGTTGTAACTCTGAGTTGCAGGGTCGTATCTATGCGCCTGATTCATAGAATCAGTTACGCATAGATTTCCCTAAGATCCGACCGGCGTAAGTCTCTTACACCATCGTATCTTAGGCTGCATATTTACGCTGGCCGCTAGGTGGCGCTTCCGTAGATTTATGCGAGGAATATGCAAATTAGGTAGATACGCCGATTCAGAAACGTACGTGCACCTGGCGCATTTTGTACGTCGTTTACGTTAGGCTTTTTCCGGCGTTACCCCTGCTATATGAGGGTTATCCTATGTTAAGTATGGACGTCGGACCAGCGTCGAATTTTCCGTCGATTACGTTGTTTGCTTAAGTCGTTCGCGAATAGGGCTGTACGTAAGTTACGTTCACATCTAAAGCATTGACGATTTGCGGCATAATTTTGAGCATGCGCCGTTCGTAAAAAACTTCAAATACGTGGGGTCACAATTAATTTAAATAAAACACGCCCACATCATCCACATTTGAATTAGACGGGCTTACGCCGGACCACATGCGCTACGTCGCCGTAACTTAGGGCGCAAGGTCTTTATGAATACGGAACTTGCGCCCTAAGTTACGGCGGCGTAACGTATCTGAAATACGTTACGCCCGCCGATAGATACACCATTGTATCTGAATCCGGGCCAGTCAGACCAAATTCCGACCGTCCAAAACGCGGTGACGTAAAACACTACGACGAGCCGAGAAAAATGAAGTTCAATGCTTCCAAGCATGCATCGACTTGATTCTGAGCATGCGTGTTTTTTTCTCCGCGCATGCTCAGAAGCAAGTTATGAGATGGGAGCGCTCGTTCTGGTAAAACTACCATTCGTAATGGAGTAAGCACATTCATCACGCTGTAACAGACAGAAAAGCGCAAATCGTCTTTTACTAACACGGAATCAGCAAAAGCAGCGAAAGGGTGGTGCCATCCGAATGGAGCTTCCGCTTTATAGTGAAAAAGAGTACCGCTCCAAGCCCGGCAACCTTTGCTGTGCTCCCGCCCTGTAGTACTGACAGGTGCAGACTCTGCACTATTGCCAGCCAGGGATGGACTGGCCATTGGGACTACAGGGAGTTTCCCAGTGGGCCGATGGCTCAGTGGGCCGGCTTCAGTGACAGCGGACCGCCGCCCCCCTCCGCTCCTCTGTCTCTCCCTTCCCGCAGCGCTCACCTCCTCTCCCTGCCCACAGCGCTCACCTGGGGGGAACAAAGAAGCAGGGGGAAGACAGAGGAGCATGGGGGAGGGGACAGAC
Organism: Rana temporaria; assembly: GCF_905171775.1. Lineage (NCBI taxonomy): Eukaryota > Metazoa > Chordata > Amphibia > Anura > Ranidae > Rana > Rana temporaria. The sequence continues at coordinate 461,844,213 of NC_053492.1, read as the reverse complement.
AGCTGACTCAACAGCTATGGCCTGGGAGTTTCTCAATTCTGCCTAATCTGGTCCCACAAGGGGGGGGGCACCAAACTGATTCTTTGCCCAGGGTGAAATAAGGTCTAGCTTCCCCACTGGTCCTGCCTATAAGAGTACCAGTACCAGTCGTTCTACTCTAATTAAGTAGAACGGCTAGTGGCTAGTGAAGGGGGAGAGGGGGCTTGGGTGGCCAGGGGGGGGGGGGGGTGCAGGATTTGTCTGACTGCCATGGGAGAGACCTGTCAAAGTGGGCCAGTCTGGATGAAGTCCAGGGCCAAATTTTTGTCCCAGTCCAGCCCTGTTGCCAGCTAAAGCCAGCAGAATAACACCAATGATCATTTTAGCTGTCTGCAAGGGTGGCATTCTGATCACCACCTGAAGGGCTGCATTCTTCCTATTAACCACCAATGTAAGAGGCACCTTTGACATTGACCCTCAATGAATTGACCCTTTAACATTTCATTAACAAATGCCACAAATACCATTACTAATTAATATGTGACTTTGAAAGTATCTTTTGAAGTATGTAATGGAATGACCCGTGACAAACAGAGACTTTGGAAGGATGAGGGGTACTCCTGTGCCAGCGTCACTAATAACTCTTGTGTCTAGGGTCACCCTGTGTCCCTTTTGGGCATAGGGTGACTGAGAAATATTAATTAGAAATTACAGGACAGGGGCCATTACTGATAGCTCATATTGCAGGATCTTGAGATATTGCAAAGTGTTGGTTTATTCTGACCCTACCGGTCAATAGAATGACTCTTTCAATGATTAGCCCAGGCTATTTAGTTGTTAAATGAGGCTGGCTCCTGAAAGGCCTTTCATTGTGTGATAACACTGTTTAAAGCCTATTGATGATCAGGTGTGAATACCTTTCTGTCGGAGACGGACCGTCTGTCTAAAGATGTGGATTGAGGGGAAATGATTGTGTGATGGTGTTTTGTTTGAATTCTATTAATAAAGGAATGTGACTTCTCAGGTGTAGTGATTAGGTCATGTTAATTATAGACCGGCGCCGAAATGTCTGGAATGTTTAATAATTAGCCCATCTGAAGGTGTATTGAAGCCCCCCCAGTGTGTGATGTGTGGGTGGAGAGTTTGATTGTTCCTGTGATTACTGAAACATGCCTTGTAAATTGTATATAAACTTGAAAGTTTATATTAAAAGTGTTCATACATTTTGAAGTTCATACATTTTCTGGGGAATTGATATGGATCGTGCCTGCTGGTTTGTCTGTGTGTCGGATAAGCTGTCGTGGGTTGATGGAAGGTCATAAACGGTGGTGACCGTTACAAAGTATAACTAGGGCAAGACTTTATTTTTATTTTTGGATAAAGTGATTAGAACAGGGGTCTCAAACTGGCAGCCCTCCAGCTGTTGCAAAACTACAAGTCCCATCCAGGGGCAGACTGACAACTCATGGGGCCCCCAGGCAATATGAGATTATGGGCCCCTGAGCAATGGGAGATTATGGGGCCCCCAGGCAATAGATTATGGGGAAAGAAAAAAAACCAAAGGTTGACGCTGCGCTAGTTAATTGGTGATAAAAAGTGATGAATGTTGCTGTGAACAAACAAAAGACAGATAGCTGCTAGCACTAAAATGTGTACAACAAATTAAAAGACATAAAAATGGAAAACAGTGCAGCGCTAATATTAATAATTAAATACTTAAATACAATTGAGTAAAAGTGCAAAAAAGATGTGTAGACACAAGTCCTTGATGAAAAAGAGTCAGAAAAAAATAGGATAATAATAAGTGTATAAAAGACAGCAAAGTCCGTTTGAAAGCCCAAAATTAAAGAGTGTCTCAATCCGGTGTTATTTCCTCTATAAAAAAATTCCTTGAATAACAAGATATGATGAATTCTTGATTGCTGTGAAATGGTGTTCACCCATGCAATTTGTGAAATAGGATTAACCGCTTACCAGAGGTAAAGACTGTTTTCCACCAGTCTTATAGAGCCTATGGGAAGTCAGGTCTCCCAATACCTTTTCAATACTAATGAAACTCAGCATTCAATCCGGGTGTAATAAAATGGAACAAAAGAAACTGCGACTGCCAGCGAAGTCCCAGCTACATAATAGATTATGGGGCCACACAGTATACATACACACATACAGTATACATACACAGTATACACACAAAGACACACAATATACACACAGTATACATACACACAGAATACACATACACACACTGAAAAGAGGCGGGCAGCTATAATCTTGGGATTTTTAAAAAAACACAGATTTTTACATACTGTCCTTGGTTTTACTGAGGCTGGCAACCCTGATGGGGCAAATGATCGGTGCGGTGGAGAACAGCTGTGAAGACCGACTCTGTCCCCGCAGACGTCTCAGCAAACAGCTTCTGCTCCTAGCCTTCCCTTACAACACTAAACAATCTGCCCTTGTAATTAGGGCTCCGGCTGGCGGCCATTTTGTGGTGGACCAAATTGCATTGATTTTAATAGGAGAATTCTCAAACGCTAGAGAACAAAGGTTCTTCTTGTGTTGAGTCTCAAGGCCAGGCGCCACCATTTTTCTTAAGAAAAACACCTCTTTACAACATAGGACAAATAATATATATATATTCTGCTTTGAAGTAAAAAAACGAACAAGTGTATATGCATTGCTGACATCTCACCAAAGCCCCCAAAAAATATAAAAAAATTGTAAAAAGTATAAAAAATAAATAAAAAATAAACACACACACTTAAAAGGTACTGGAGAGGCAGAGCCGGTTCACACTGGGGCGACCTGGGATCCGACTTCAAGTCGCCCCAAGTAGCCCCAAGTCGTGCGGTCGAGAAAATGAATGGAAGTGAATGGGAGCCGTCTTAATGTACACTACTGAAGTCGCTCCGACTTCAGAAAGGTTCCTGTACTACTTCAATCCGACTTCTAGGCGACTTGTACCCATTGATTTCAATGGAAGTTGCCTCAGAAGTCGGATCACTGTCTTAACTAAAGCAACAATACAGGAAGATAACATACATTTCTCAGGCAAACCCCTCCCTCCCTCCCACAGAGCTGATTGTTGTTTGATTGGCCACTGGAAAGCCTTCTGTCCTGGAGGCAACTTGAAGTTGCCTTGTAAGTTGCCTGATGATTCATACTCAAGTCGTGTCCAAGTTGCCTCCCAAAGTCATGCTAGAAGTAGTGTTGCCCCTGTGTGAATGGGCTCGCAGGGCAGCTATAATCTTGAGATTTTTTGAAAAACACGGATTTTACTGGTTTTACTGAGGCTGGCAACCCTGATGGGGCCCCCTAGTGGCATGGGGCCCTCGGGCAGTGCCCGAATGGTCAGTCCGCCCCTGGTCCCATCATGCCTCTGCCTGTGAGAGTCATGCTTGTAACTGTCAGCCTTGCAATGCCTCATGGGACTTGTAGTTTTGCAACAGCTGGAGGGCTGCCAGTTTGAGACCCCTGGATTAGAACACCTGTAAAGTTGTTATTTTAGTCTTTGACCCCCCCTTAAAGCGGGAGTTCACCCATAAAACAATTTTTACCCTTACATTGATGCTAATTTTGTCTAGGGGAATCGGCTAGTTGTTTTAAAATCTGAGCATTACTTACCGTTGTAGAGAGCGATCTTCTCAGTCGCTTCCGGGTATGGGTCTTCGGGAGCGGGCGTTCCTTCTTGATTGACAGTCTTCCGAGAGGCTTCCGACGGTCGCATCCATCGCGTCACGAGTAGCCGAAAGAAGCCGAACGTCGGTGCGGCTCTATACTGCGCCTGCGCACCGACGTTCGGCTTCTTTCGGAAAATCGTGACGCGATGGATGCGACCGTCGGAAGCCTCTCGGAAGACTGTCAATCAAAATAGGAACGCCCAGTCCCGCAGCCCATACCCGGAAGCGGCGGAGAAGATGTATCTCGAAAACGGTAAGTACAGCTTCTATTTTAAAAAAATAGCCGATTCCCCTAGACAAAATGAGCATCCATCTAAGGGTAAAAAGTTGTATGTCCGGGTGAACCTCCGCTTTAAGCAGATTCTCCCTAATCAGAGAAAGTGAAAAAAAATCCCAAATTTCGGGTTGTCTCCAGTACAGTGATAGAGAGGAAATTTTCCAATGAGGTTCTGAAGCATTTCTTCTCACTTCCTATCTTGGCACTAGGGAAACGCCCCTTCACTTCCTGCCTCAATGGGACACAGACACGGGCTATAACCCCCCTATTCTATTTAAAATTAAAATAAAAGTTTTGTTTTCAGTTCTACTCTAATAAATCCTGGGTTTCAATAGGAGACAAACAGCCATCTTATTTTTTTAGATACATTATTCAGCAAAATGTATCTACCCGCATTAGTATAATTACTTTCTATGATGAGAGAGACCACAAACAACTCCGCCTAATATAAAATTAAAGTGTAAATACTCCTGGTTACCCGGGGAACTATTGGGAGTACAGTTATAGCTATAATTGCTTTGCCCTGAAACTTCCTTTTTTTCATAACTGAATCATTACTTTACAAAAAGGCCAATTCATGTATTATGCACTGCTCTTGCTTTAGGCAATGCAATGTAATATGTATAAACAAATACTGAACAGTTTATCAAAATGTGAATTTCACTTCTTATTTCCACTATGTATAATGCACTTGAACCAAAACTGGAAATGATTAACTACTTCCCGACCTGCCGCCGCAGTTCTATGGCGGCAGGTCGGCTCCCCTGTGCGAGAGCCCGTACAATAACGTCGGCTCTCTTAGCGGCCACTAGGGGCACCCGCGATTTCTCATTACAGAGCGGGGACCGGGAGCTGTGTGTGTAAACACACAGCTCCCGGTCCTGTCAGGGGGAGAAATGCCTGATGTTCAATGTATGAACAGCGATCAGTCATTTCCCCTAGTGAGGCCACCCCCCTACCGTTAGAACACACCCAGGGAACATATTTAACCCCTTCCCCGCCCCCTAGTGTTAACCCCTTCACTGTCAGTGGCATTTTTATAGTAATCTAATGCATATTTATAGCACTGATCGCTATAAAAATGCCAGTGGTTCCAAAAATGTGTCAAAAGTGTCCGAAGTGTCCGCCATAATGTCGCAGTACCGAAAAAAAATCGCTGATCGCCGCCATTACTAGTAAAAAAAAATATTAATAAAAATGCCATAAAACTACCCCCTATTTTGTAAACGCTATAACTTTTGCGCAAACCAATCAATAAACGTTTATTGCGATATTTTTTTTATGAAAAATATGTAGAAGAATACGTATCGGCCTAAACTGAGGAAAAATATTATTTTTTATATATTTTTGGGGGGATATTTATTATGGTAAAAAGTAAAAAATATTATTTTTTCTCACAATTGTCGCTCTATTTTTGTTTAATAGCGCAAAAACTAAAAACCGCAGAGGTGATCAAATACCACCAAAAGAAAGCTCTATTTGTGGGAAAAAAAGAGCGCCAATTTTGTTTGGGAGCCACATCGCACGACCGCGCAATTGTCAGTTAAAGCGACGCAGTGCCGAATCGCAAAAAGTGCTCTGGTCTTTGACCAGCAAGATGGTCCGGGGGTTAAGTGGTTAAGAAACTTAAATAAACATTTTTTTTTAATATATTTTTTCCCATGTTTCTGTCTGCCTTTTATCTACGTATCTCTACATATCTGGCTCATTTGTCAACCCTCTGATGATTAATGTCCTCCTGGGATAAGGCTGCAGAAGGTTCCTTCACTGTGATAAGTATAAGTCCGATCTCGCATTTTCATTAAAGGACACTGATATTGACTTTTGACCCTACGATTTGCAGAATTTGTCTTGGTGCTCAATAGGCTTGATTGGAGAATGAATGATGAGGGGATGTCACACAAGCCCATGTTGAGAAAGATCAGTTTAAGTGGTGGGACAAAGACATCACTAAACGCTGTAGGGCCCTGGTGCACGGCTTACTCTGGAGTAGGGATGAGCCGAACACCCCCCCGTTCGGTTCGCACCAGAACCTTCGAACGGACCGACCGTTCGTGCAAACATTTAGAAGCCCATTGACGTCTATGGGACTCGAACGTTCGAATTCAAAAGTGCTAATTTTAAAGCCTAAAATGCAAGTTATTGTCATAAAACGTCTTTGAGAACCCGGGTCTTGCCCCAGGGAACATGTATCAATGGAAAAAAAAAGTTTTAAAAACGGTTGTTTTTTCTGGAGCAGCGATTTTAATCACTTAAGGACCGGACCAATATGCTGCTAAATGACCCAAGGGGTTTTTACAATTCGCCACTGTGCCGCTTTAACAGACAATTGCGCGGTCGTGCGACGTGGCTCCCAAACAAAATTGGCGTCCTTTTTTCCCCACAAATAGAGCTTTCTTTTGGTGGTATTTGATCACCTCTGTGGTTTTTATTTTTTGCGCTATAAACAAAAATAGAGCGACAATTTTGAAAAAAAGTCAATATTTTTTACTTTTTGCTGTAATAAATATCCCCCAAAAACATATATATATAAAAAAAATCCTCAGTTTAGGCCGATACGTATTCTTATACCTATTTTTGGTAAAAAAAATCACAATAAACGTTTATCGATTGGTTTGCACAAAATGTATAGCGTTTACAAAATAGGGGATAGTTTTTTTGCATTTTTATTCATTTTATTTTTTTTACTACTAATGGCGGCGATCAGTGTTTTTTTTTTCGTGACTGCGACATTATGGCGGACACTTCCGACAATTTTGACACATTTTTGGGACCATTGTCATTTTCACAGCAAAAAATGCATTTAAATTGCATTGTTTATTGTGAAAATGACAGTTGCAGTTTGGGAGTTAACCACAGTGGGCGCTGTAGGAGTTAGGGTTCACCTAGTGTGTGTTTACAACTGTAGGGGGGTGTGGCTGTAGGACTGACGTCATCGATCGAGTCTCCCTATAAAAGGGATCACTCGATCGATGCGCCGCCATAGTGAAGCACGGGGAAGCCGTGTTTACATACGGCTCTCCCCGTTCTTCCGCTCCGGGGAGCGATCGCGACGGAGCGGCTATAAACGAATAGCCGCGCCGTCGTCCCGGATCGCTCCCCGCTGGAATCCGACCGCCGCATGTAGCGGGGGGGGGGGGGTCCCGATCGGACCCCCGACCCACGTCTAGGCAGAGACGTACAGGTACGCCAATGTGCCTGTACGTGCCATTCTGCCGATGTATATCTACATGCGGCGGTCTGGAAGCGGTTAATGATGCTTAAAGTGAAAAAAAGTGAAAAAAAAATTAAAAATTCCTTTAAATATCGTACCTACTGGGTGTCTATAGTATGCCTGTGAAGTGGCACATGTTTAGAACTGTCCCTGCACAAAATGAGATTACTATAAGAAAAAAGGAATTTAAAACTGCTTGCGGCTTTAATGTAATGTCTGGTCCCTGCAATATGGATGAAAATCATTGAGAAAAATAGCACAGACACAGACAGTACACACACCACGTAGCTTTAGGTGCACACTGCAGAGGACACAGGCAGTACACACACCACGTAGCTTTAGGTGCACACTCCAGAGGACACGGGCAGTACACACACCAGGTAGCTTTAGGTGCACACTGTAGAGGACACGGGCAGTACACACCACGTAGCTTTAGGTGCACACTGCAGAGGACACAGGCAGTACACACCACGGAACTTTAGGTGCACACTGCAGAGGACACAGGCAGTACACACACCATGTAGCTTTAGGTGCACACTGCAGAGGACACAGGCAGTACACACACCACGTAGCTTTAGGTGCACACTGCAGAGGACACGGGCAGTACACACACCACATAGCTTTAGGTGCACACTGCAGAGGACACAGGCAGTACACACTACGTAGCCTTAGGTGCATACTGCAGAGGACACAGGCAGTACACTACGTGAGAATACTGCAGCTAGCACAATCACCTGCCTGCCAATAAATTAGGAAGTGTGGATCTAGATAAACTATACAGTGTATAAATATATATACAACACCTGGGATGCATATATATCCTCTATACACTGTAACTTTAACTGACTAGCCTGCCTGCCTGCTCTATCTACCTACTAAAAATTACACTTGCGCTCTCTCTCTCTCTGTCTTCTCTCTCTTAACCACCGCAACACACTACACAAGGCCGACCTGCAGGCGGCCTTTTATAGTGTGGGGCGTGTACAAAACCTCCTGAGCCATAATTGGCCAAAGCCACCCTGGCTTTGGCCAATTATGGCTCTTTGTTTTTTGCAAGCTGTGATTGGCCAAGCATGCGGGTCATAGTGCATGCTTGGCCAATCATCAGCCAGCAATGTACTGCGAAGCCGCAGTGAATTAGGGGCCGTGAAACGTCACTTGAATTTGGCGCAATAGGCCTAAAACTTTCGTAATTCGACGAACGATCGAACATATGATGTTCGAGTCGAACATGAGTTTGACTCGAATACAAAGCTCATCCCTACTCTGGAGGTCTGTCTGATATCAAACAAAAGCCTTTGGCTGTCCAATGGAGAATATGGGATGCTATATTTTAATTAAATGGGACATTTTGCCTTCTTCCCAAAGCATTTATGCAATAATAACACAAGGAATGCAGACATCTCAAGTCTCCCGCAAGGTGCGGGAGACTCCTGCATTTCTGCAGCGGCACCCGTACACCCGCAATCGCCTCCCGATCTCCTGGGAATGATCGGTGCAGTGGGAACAGCTGTGAAGGCCGACTCTGTCCCCGCAGACATCTCTGCAAACAGCTTCCGCTCCTAGCATCCCCTACAACAATGGTCATCAACCCTGTCCTCGGGGCGCACTAACAGGCCAGGTTTTAAGTATTACCTTGGGGAGAGGCAGACTAGAATACTGCAATCACTGAGCAGCAAATGATATCACCTGTGATGTATTTGTTATCTTGAAAACCTGGCCTGTTAGTGGGCCCTGAGGACAGGGCTGATGACCACTGCCCTACAACACTAAACAATCTGTCCTTGTAATTAGGGCTCCGGCTGGCGGACATTTTGACATTGCATTGATTTTATTGGGAGAATTCTCAAACGCTGGAGAACAAATGTTCTTCTTGGGCCAGATTCAGGTACCTTGGGCGTATCTCTGCGGCGGCGTAACGTATCTGATTCACGTTACGCCGCCGCAAGTTTTTCAGGCAAGTGCTTTATTCACAAAGCACTTGCCTGTAAAGTTGCGGCGGCGTAGCGTAAATCACCCGGCGGAATTCAAATTCTGCAGGTAGGGGGCGTGTATCATTTAAATGAAGCGCAGTTCTTTCGGTGCGGGGACGCGCTTCATTTAAATGATACACGCCCCCTACCCGCCGAATTTGAATTCCGCCGGGTGATTTACGCTACGTCGCCGCAACTTTACAGGCAAGTGCTTTGTGAATAAAGCACTTGCCTGAAAAACTTGTGGCGGCGTAACGTAAATCGGATACGTTACTCCGCCGCAGAGATACGCCCAAGGTACCTGAATCTTGGCATATCTATGCGCCGATGTATGTGAATCCGGGCCATTGTATATATTTTTATAGTGTGACATCTTCAAGCATTCCTCCTCTTTACAACATATTTCCTCTATTTTTTTGAAACACCCAATTTGTTTTAAAGCCTTTGACCAGACCTCATACCGACTTATCACACTACGCATCCTGCACACATGCTGACCATTCTGCCTTCTTTCCCTTGTGGCTCCCTAACAGACAGACTACAAGGAAGCATAGCATGGATAAGATACCGTGATTCATCCAACAGAGTGTGGCTGTAAACCAATGACTACGAAAATGTACTGACGTCATTCGTAGTGGGTTATTATCATAATTTTTCTAAAATAGGTCCACAATAAATATTTGTAACATATATGTATGTGTCTTTGAAGTATAGATACCCATAATTGGATAGAGCTATTACTAAGAACAATGGTGGGTTGTGAGAAGACCTGCCTGTTCTTGCTGGACTCCTGGAACTTTCCAAAACCCTTGCCCAACATGGCCAAAGGTGAGGCGATTCATGATAGAAGTTCTGTGCACTTTTCTCACTCAAGATATGATTGGCACCCAGCTGCAAAGGCCTTTCTAGCGTTGCACTGGGGGGACGCTAATAAAAGTCCTGCCAGCCGCATCTTTGAGGCGCGGTAGGAGCAGTAAAAATACCGCTCCTATAGCGTCCCTGCCCATTGAAAACAATGGGGTAGTGCCTCCAACCCCAACCATTTTCCCTTTTTTGGCCGCTAGCGGGAGTTAAAACCGCAAAGCTAGCGGCCGAAAATCGCAGCAAACAAAAACGGTAAAGCACCTTTAAAAATATTGGCGTTTTACCGCCAGCGCACCCATCGCTTCAGTGTGAAAGTAGCCTAAGGGAGTACTGTGGGGGAGCTGCAACCAGAAGTATTTTTTAAACTGAATGCATCCCATGCATTCAGGTAAAAAACCTTGAAGCACAAAGAAAGACATGGATGAGCGTGTTTGGGGTGGAGGAACTTGACTGGCCTGCAGAGAGTCCTGACCTTAACTCGATAGAACACCTTTGGGAACATCAGTGCCTGACCTCACAAATGCGCTTCTGGAAGAATGGTCAAACATTCTCATAGACACACTCCTAAACCTTGTGGACAGCCTTCCCAGAAGAGTTGAAGCTGTTCAGCCCTGTACACACGGCCGGGAATCTCGTCAGGAAAAAAAACATTGTTTTTCCTGACGAGATTCCTGGCAAGCTTTCCTTGCTCACCGAGTGTACAAACGGCTGTTCTTTTGAATGGCAAGAACGCGGTGACGTCATTGACTACGATCAGCATGCGCTCGTCACATTCAATACTTTTCCTCCATCTTGCTACACCCTACACTATGCCTTGGAAGCTACCGCACATGCGCCGAAGTCTCATTGAGCATGCACGGGTTTCCATGGAGGCAGGTAAGTATACACACGCTCGGGTTTCTCGGCAAGAAAACACTGCCGAGAATCCCGACGAGAAAATAGAGAGCAGGTTCTCTATTTTTCTCGTATAGATTCCCGGCAGTTTTCTCGACGAAAAACCATACACACGCATGGTTTTCTCGGCAAAAACTCTGCCAGAAGTTTTCTTGCTGGTTCTTGCTGAGAAAACTGTTTCTCGACGGGATTCTTGTCTAGCTTTCCTTGCATGCACTCTCTCGAGACAAAATCTTGTCGTTCTCAAATGTGGTGATGTACAACACGTACGACGGCACTATAAAGGGGAAGTTCCATTCCACTGGCGCCACCCTTGGGGCTGCTTTTGCTAATTTCGTGTTACCGCGTGTTAGTAAAAGTTTGGTAAAAGACGATTCGCGCTTTCAGTCTGTTACAGAATGTGCTATCTCCATTACGAACGCAAACGCAAGCGAACGCTCCCGTCTCATACTTGATTCTGACCATGCACAGGTTTTTAAGATTCGGAAAAGCATACACACGAACGTTTTTCTAGTCGTAAACCAGCCCGACGAGAATCACAACGAGAAATTTGAGACTCCCGACGAGAAAATAGAGAGCAGGTTCTCTTTTTTTCTCGTCGAGATTTACAACAGTTTTCTCGACGAGAAACCATACACACGAACAGTTGTCTCAGCAAGAAAGCTCTGCTAGCAGTTTTCATGCTGGTTCTTGCCAAGAAAACCGATCGTGTGTACGAGGCTTGAGACGGGGATGCCATTAAAGTTCATGTGCGTGTAAAGGCAGGTGTCCCAATATTTTTGACAATATAGGCCCGGATTCACTAAGCACTTGCGGCGACGTATCTCGAGATACTCCGCGTAAGTGCAAATATGCGCCGTGCCCACAAAACTAAGATACGCCTAAAAACAGGCTTAAAAATATGCCTAAAAACTATGCCTACGCCGGCGTAGAGTGGGCGCATATTTACGCTGGACGCATTTGTCGCTCCCATTGATTTCCTATTCAAACATGCAAATGAGGAAGATACGCCGATTCACGAATGTACGTGCGCCCGACGCAGTGCGCGTAAAGTCATACGTCCGGCGTAAAATTATGCCCCATAAAGCAGGTGTAACTCAGCAGCAGACATGGAAAGATCTGCACAAGGGAACTCAAGCCCGCGTATTTCACGTAGTTCACGTTGTACGTGAATATGACTAGGCGTAGGTTACGTTCACGCCGTAGGCAGTGATCCGGCGTATCTTCGGCAGTTGTTCCGACGTGATTGTGAGCATGCGCACTGGGATGCGTCCACGGGACGGCGCATGCGCCGTTCGTTATTCGTATCTGTCTGGCGCTCGGACCTTCATTTGCATGGGGTCACGCCTCATTTGCAGGGCTCACGCCTACTTCCACTTAAGCCGGCTTACGACTTGGAAACCCAGCGCAGTTTTGGGAGGAAGTGCTTTGTGAATTCAATGCTTGCCTCCATGCGCTGCGTCCGCGTAGCGGCGGCATAAATATGCGCTGCTGTATGTGAACCTGGGCCATAGTGTATGTATATATATATATATACACATGTACAGTATATATACACACACACACACATGCAAAAACTTTGCATGGGTTGGATGGGTTATTTTACAAGATAATGATTCAGCTATGCTTTAAATAAACCTCCAGATTCTCCATATTCGCAGCGTGGACTCATCTTGTATGCACCTGGCATATGCAATATGCAGCACAGACATGTTGTGTATGCCAACAAGCTGTAGTACAAGTTATTTACAATAAAGAGACCACTAAGTCAGGCCTCTGGTGCTTTATAAAGCCATTACTTGACCTAAGAAGTTAGCCACAGGGGACCGTTCCCACTACAGCCTATTGACCTGCAAAATATTTGCTTCTCCTGCACAGGATGTGATGGATGAGTTGTCCTATAAAATATGTGTATGCTCCGTTAATATTGTTTGCGAGGAATTTAAACAGCACTGCCAGGCTTCTTAAACCGGGTCATTGCTTTGTAAATGATTCCTCCGGAATGATATGAAGGTTCTGGGTGATGTCTCAGCCCTTTCCTCATATGGGTGTGACCTTGGCTAGCCGCGCAATTACATCCGAATGGAAACCAAACTGACTTAATGGCCTCTGCCTAACCACAACTGCGCAGACTGCATGATATCTGGTGTGACACTACCGATGACTCCTATCTAGCACATTAATATAAGTGTGAATACATCTAGCATGCCATGCCTGTCCCAATTTCCATAACATCTAGAATTTTCTTCTCCACAATATAAATCTGTGAAACAGAGAAAAAAATAAATAAACCGCAATGTTAAAATATAGGGAAGTTGTTTTAACAAATTGTGAGAAAATAAATAAAACTAGTAGAAATAGAGGAAGTATAATTTCTAGAATTTGAAGGGGAAAAAAATGTGTATTCTTTTTAAAGAGAGGTTGTAAGGATAACGAAACTGGAACAAAAAGTAAAAATGAAAAAAATAGTAACATTTAGAAAAAAAAAACAGTTAATTTAATATAACCAACACACAAATAAAAGAATGCACTTTTATCATTTGAAAGTCAGAAAGAGTGAAGTGGACTTGGTATCCAGCAGTGCTCATGGCTAGAATTGGGCGAACAGTTTGAGCTGAGCAAAAGTTCAGGCTGAACATCGCCTGTTTGTCGGTGACGTCACAAGGGAGCGAGGGGTTGGTACCAGGTGACGTCATCAGGTGGTCTTGCCCCTTACCTATTTAAGACTGGTCAACTTTTGTCAGGGGCAGAGCGTTTTTTTCCCCGTCGTGATTGAGGGACATTGTTTTTTTAAATAAAAGAATTGTCAAAAACTGCCTCCTGTCATTATTTATTTCTGACTCTTTTTTTTGGTGAATGGGTAGAGAGAGGTACAATGTACCCCATACTCATTCACATAGGGAGGGGGCTGGGATCTCGGGGCCCCCTTTTTAAAGGTGACTTCCAGGTTCCGATAAGCCCCTGTCTGGAACCCCCACAACCACAGGCCAGGGTTGTTGGGAAGAGGACCTTGTCCCCATCAACATGGCAACAAGGTGCTTTGGGGTGGGGGGCAGAGCCCCCGCCCCAAAGCACCCCCCATGTTGAGGGCAAGTGGCCTGATATTGAACCATACCAGGCCACATGCCCTCAACATGGGGGGTGCTTTGGTGCAGAGGGATTCCTTCTTTGGGAAGGGGTCGAGCTTGCTCTTCCCCCCTTTCCTGACCTGCAAGGCTGCATGCTTGGATAAGGGTCTGGTACGGATTTTGGGGGGAACCCCAAGTAGTTTTTTTTTTATTTTGGCGTGGGATTTCCCTTGAAATCCATACCAGACCTGAAGAGTCTGGAATGGATTGGGGGGGGGAGCACTTGTTTTTTTGTATTGCCGGCAATGGTATTGTATTTCCGGAAATTTAAATGGCATTTTTTGTTCTGCTGCAGCAGTTTCTATACACGGTACAGATGTGCCACTTTACCGGCAGACTAAAGGGACCCCGCAGGCACTATAAAAGGATTTTTTTCATTGTTATTGTTTCACATTAAGCATCATTAAAACTCACTGCACCTTTAAAAACAATCTTTTTTTTTTCTTCATTGGTAGATGTCCCCCAGGGCAGTACCCAGACCCCATACCCTTTTTATGGGCAATAACTTGCATATAAGCCTTCATAATTGTAACTTTTGATTTTTCAAGTATCGGGTCCCATTGACTTTAATGGGGTTTGAAGTTTGGGTTTGAGTTTCTGTCGTGGTGTACAAGATATCTACCTCATTGTCACAAGGAATTTAAAGGGACCTATTCTCATTCACTTTTTTGCTTTGATGGACCGATTATATGGACTAACAATTGATATTGTGTCTCACTAATCTATTTACATTGTATTTTTATTTAAGGTTAGCGCAGCTCTGTTTTTGTTTTCATTTGTATTTTCAGTGTGTATCTCACGGCAGAGCTGGTGCTTTGTGCTGCAGGTATTTAGCGCCAAATTTTCTCTATATATGAAGCTTGTTCCCGTTGAATGAGCAAACAGTCTGCTTGGAATCCTTAAACAGCCAAATTTCGCAAACCTGTGTTCAAACCAAAGCTTGAGCTCATCCCTATTTGCTTCCCCTTATAGCAGTTAGGTGTGTCTTGAAGAAATTCTGCCACCAGACCTGACTTTTTAAAAGAGCAGTATGGGAGAACCGAAAAATAATAATTACTTAGATAAATGCAGCATTGGTTCGATCCAGCATCTGTCCCCTGTCGGCTCTAAGACTGAGAACTGAGCAATCAAAGACTGCCGATCGCTTGGTTCTCAGTGTTCCATGAGCAGCCAGCAAGTTGGTGACTGTCAATCACTGGCTCTCTGCTCTGCCCCTCCAGTGCTCACTGGAGCGCTGGGCTGTGGTAGGGGCAGGAGCGGAAGAAGCTGGCTCTTAGCAAAGCCAGGTGCCGGTCCAGGCTTCTGGATGGATCTCAACCATAAGATCAGTGGCGAACATACAGGGCACAGGGATGCCGCCCCCCCCGATCCATGCGCCCGGCCCCTAATCTACATGCAGGGTGCCGAACGCATGGATTCCAACATGTTTTTTTTTAAGCACGTGATTGGAGCCCGAGGCTTTAATTGCCTGCAAAAAAGGGTGGGCTCTGGGTGTAGACCACTGTGCCCCGAGCCCACCCAGTTGTGTGACAATAGCAAATTAATATTCGCTATTGTCTTCCCGATTCTCCTCCTGGCCAATCATAATTACATAGTCGGTAAGGCTGAAAAAAGACAATAGTCCATCCAGTTAATCCTGTGTAGATGCATCTATCAGTGTCTATAATGATTTGCCATATCCCTGTATGTTGTGTCCTTTAAAATGTCTAATGCCCTGTACACACGGTCGAAGTTTCCGACAAGAAAAGTCCGATGTGAGCTTTTGGTCGAAAATTCCGACCGTATGTAGGCTCCCATCTGACTTTTCCTGACGGAATTTCCGCCAACAAAAATTTGAGAGCTGGCTCTCAAATTTTCAGATGGAAAAAATTCCAATCAGAAATTCCAATTGTCTGTAGCAATTCCAAATTCGAACGCATGTTTGGAAACAATTTGACGCATGCATGTCGTAGTGTTGTACGTCACCGCATTCTTGACAGTCGAAAGTTCAGAGAACTTTTGTGTGATCGTGTGTATGCAAGCCAAGCTTGAGTGGAATTCCGTCGGAAAAAACATCCAAGGTTTTTCCGACTGAAAATCCGACTGTGTGTACGCAGCATAAGAGTCTTTTAACCACTTGAGAGCTGCGCTATAGATGAAAGACGTCCACAGCGCGGCTCTCAACTGCCGGGTGGACGTCCTTTTATGTGCATTCCCCGTGCGCGCCGCTGGGGCCCAGGCCCCCAGCGGGTAAACACTGTGCCCAGGGCATCGCTGAGATGCCGATGCGTGTGCCTGGCGGCCGCAATGTCCGCCAGGTACCCGCGATCGGCGGTGAAAGCAAGGAGGTGGAGCTCTGTGTGTAAACACACAGAGCTCCACGTCCTGTCAGGGAGAGAGGAAACCGATGCTGTGTCCCTACATCGGTCACCTCCCCCAGTCAGTCCCCTCCGCCTACACAGTTAGAACACACCCAGGGAATACATTTAACCCCTTCCTCACCCCCTAGTGTTAACCCCTTCCCTGCCAGTCACATTTATAAAGTAGTTAGTGCATTTTTATAGCACTGATCGCTGTATAAATGTGAATGGTCCCAAAATGTGTCCGCCGCAATATCGCAGGCCTGACAAAAAAATCACAAATCGCTGCCATTACTAGTAAAAAATGAAAAAGAAATCATAAATCTATCCCCTATTTTGTAGGCGCTATAACTTTTGCGCAAACCAATCAATATACGCTTATTGCGATTTTTTTTTTAACAAAAATATGTAGAAGAATACGTATCGGCCTAAACCGAGGAAAACAATATATAAAAAATAAATAAATTGGGATATTATTATAACAAAAAGTAAAAAATATTGTGTTTTTTTTTCAAAATGTTCTGTCTTTCTTTGTTTATAGCGCAAAAAATAAAAATCGCAAAGATGATTAAATACCACCAAAAGAAAGCTCTATTTGTGGGAAAAAAATAATAAAAATATAATTTGGGTACAGTGTTGTATGACCGCGCAGTTTAAGTGCCCAGTAATGAAGTGTTTAAGAATATCCATACTCCATGCATCCATCACCAATTGTGGGAGAGAGTTCCACATCCTTATTGCCCTAACAGTGAAAAAAAACCTAATCCCCTATGCAGTTAAAGGTTAAACCGCTTCTCCTCCAGTCTCATTGTGTGGCCCCATGTATTCTTACACTCCATGGGGCAGATCCACAAAGAGAGTACGCCGGCGTATCTAGTGATACGCCGGCGTACTTTCAAATTTCCTGCGTCATATCTTTGTTTTGAATCCTCAAAACAAGATACGACGGCATCTGGGTTAGATACGAAGGCGTACGTCTTCGTACGCCTTCGTACGCCTTCGGATCTTAGATGCAATTCTTCGGCGTCCGCTGGGTGGCGTTCCCGTCGTATTCAAATTAGCTATTTCCGGCGATCCACGAACGTACGAGCGGCCGTCGCATTCTTTTATGTCGTTTCCGTTCGGCTTTTTTCGGCGTATAGTTAAAGCTGCTATTTGGTGGCGTACGCAATGTTAAGTATGGCCGTCGTTCCCGCATCGAATTTGAAAATATTTTTTTTTGTTTGCGTAAGTCGTCCGTGAATGGGGCTGGACGTAATTTACGTCCACGTCAAAACAATGACGTCCTTGCGACGTCATTTAGCGCAATGCACGGCGGGAAATTTAGGGACGGCGCATGCGCAGTTCGTTCGGCACGGGGACGCGCTTCATTTAAATGAAACACGCCCCCTACTCGCCGATTTGAATTACGTGCCTTTACGCCGCGAGAGATACACAACGCCGCCGTAACTTACGGCGCAAATTCTTTCTGGATTCAAAGCTATTAAAAGTAAGTTACAGCGGCGTAGCGTATCTCACATACGCTGCGCCCATGCAATTGTATGTGAATCTGCCCCCATAGGTCTGAATAGTTTTCTTCCTATGCTGAGTTATTTGTAGATCACTATCATGTCCCCTCTCAATCGTCTTTTCTTGGGGTCAAAAAACTCTCCTAATTAAACCTCCTTTGCCATTTGTCTGCCCACTCTTTTCTTAAGTTCAGGTCTTTCTGCAAAAGTTCTATGTCCTGATGCAAGTTTATTACTCGGCTTATCTTTGTGTCATCCACAAAGACTGAGACTGAACTGTTTATTCCATACTTAGTATCACTTCTGAATATGTTGAATAGAATTGGTCCCATGACAGAACCTTGACATGACAGCACCACTCAAGACCAGTCCGAGTACTCGTTATTTATCACTACCCTTCGGACCCATCCCTGTAATCAGGAAGTGCTTGGCCAGAGAGTAAATTTTTTAATGGCCATTTTACATCGTGAAAAATGCTCTGGAGCCCACACACAATCGTTTTTAATGACATAAAAAAAACCTTAATTTTTTACAACCCGAAAAACGGTCGTGTGTACGCGGCATGAGGACCGCCTTCCCGTCTGGGGGGGTGGGGTGGGCCACTTTCACACTCGTCTCCCGTGGGGGAGTTTAGTTGGTTTGTTGCCCCCCCCCAAAAAAATATTCTGCACCAGCTGTCACTGCCTAAGATCGTGATCTTTTCAGAGCCTGGACTGGCTCTTTGACATCAGCTGACAACAGGCTTTATTTATTAACTTGATGCAATTTTATCTTTTAGATTTAGCAGAAATTTTGCCAGTTATGTTACCTTTTTTCCACTGATAATGATTTTAGTGTATTTTTAGTAAAAATATAATTTTGATATTTTCTGCGAGGGGGCCCTGTTAGGTAGGTTGTATGAGGCTGTGATTTCTAACAGCAGCCCTGCCTATATGACAGTAGAACAGAGACAGTTCTTAACCTGGTCACATGTACAAATTGCAGTGTCATGCCTCAGATTTCAAAATGTTGGCTATTTTGGTGTAGTGACAACGGTTACTAAGGGTGAGGGACCTTTTACCACCATGACACATCTGTCATTATGCCACGAGGCTTGATTTCAAATACATCTCATAGAAAAAATTCTCACGAGTTTTGGTTGATCATAAGCTCAATAATGGCATGCAATGCCAAGCTGCGGTTTCTAAAGCGAGCAAAGTCCTTTCTTGTATAAGAGAGGTATGGACTCCAGAGACAGAGATATCATTTTGCCCCCCTGTACAAATCATTAGTAAGACCTCATCTGGAATATGCAGTTCAGTTTTGGGCCCCAGCTCTCAAAAAGGATATCGGGGAACTGGAGAAAGTGCAGAGAAGGGCAACCAAACTGATAAGAGGCATGGAGGAGCTCAGCTATGAGGAAAGATTAGAGGAACTGAATTTATTCACTCTTGAGAAGAGGAGAATAAGGGGGGATATGATCAACATGTACAAATATATAAGGGGTCCCATATAGTGAACTTGGTGTTGAGTTATTCAGTTTAAGGTCATCACAGAGGACAAGGGGGCACTCTCTACGTCTAGAGGAAAAGAGATTTCACCTCCAAATACGGAAAGGTTTCTTCACAGTAAGAGCTGTGAAAATGTGGAACAGACTCCCTCCAGAGGTGGTTCTGGCCAGCTCAGAAGATTGCTGTAAGAAAGGTCTAGATTCTTTCCTAAATGTACATAATATAACTGGGTACTGACATTAATAGGTAAAGTTGATCCGGGGTAAATCCGATTGCCTCTCGGGGGATCAGGAAGGAATTTTTTTCCCCTGCTGTAGCAAATTGGATCATGCTCTGCTGGGTTTTTTGCCTTCCTCTGGATCAACTGTGGGTATGGAGTTGGGTGTATGGGATTGTATTGTGTTTTTTATTTTGTTTGTTTGTTTATTTTTTTGTGGTTGAACTGGATAGACTTGTGTCCTTTTTCAACCTGACTAACTATGTAACTATGTAACGAGTCTTACGATTTTTCACTTTTGCTGAAATTCGTTTTCAAAAATTTTGAAATTTCAGTAAAATTTCACCAGTGTGGCAATGTGTTAGGAACCATGAAAAAGACTGAGACAGTAGAGTGCAGTAAAAATCACACTTTTTAATAAAATGGTAAAATGGTACAAACTAGGGTTGTCCCGATACCACTTTTTTGAGATCGAGTACAAGTACAGATACTTTTTTTTCAAGTACTTGCCGATACCGAATACCGATACTTATTTTTTTAATGTCATGAGACAGTATTTTTTTTTTTTACAGTGATTTTTGTTTCTTTTTATAGGGGGGGGGGGGGTAGTGGATTGCCAGTGTGTGTTTTTTTTCTATTATTATTATTATTATTATTATTATTATTATTTACATATTATCTTTTAAATTATTTATTGCAATTTTTTTTATTTTTTTTATTAGCCCTGTTGGGGGGCTTTGGTGAGATATCAGGGGTCTTAACAGACCTCTGACATCTCCCCTTTAAAGCGGAGGTTCACCCGTATATATGACTATTTCCCCCTAGATGGATGCTCGTTTTGTCTAGGGGAATCGGCTAGTTGTTTTAAAATATGAGCAGTACTTACGGTTTACGAGATGCATCTTCTCCGTCGCTTCCGGGTATGGGCTGCGGGACTGGGCGTTCCTATTTTGATTGACAGTCTTCCGAGAGGCTTCCGACGGTCACATCCATCGCGTCACGATTTTCCGAAAGAAGCCGAACGTCGGTGCGCAGGCGCAGTACTGAGCCGCACCGACGTTCGGCTTCTTTCGGCTACTAGTGACGCGATGGATGCGACCGTCGGAAGCCTCTCGGAAGACTGTCAATCAAGAAGGAACGCCCGCTCCCGAAGACCCATACCCCGGAAGCGGCGGAGAAGATGCATCTCGAAAACGGTAAGTACTGCTCATATTTTAAAACGACTAGCCGATTCCCCTAGACAAAACGAGCAGGAAGCTAAGGGGAAAAGAGAAAAAAACAAATAAATGGGTGAACTCCCGCTTTAAGACAGAGAAAGGGACTAGGGACACAGATTCCCCAGTCCCTTTCTCTGCAGCCTCAGCTGAAATGAATGGAGAGAAGCTCCTCTCCATTCATAAACTGAAGCATCGTAAACACAGGTTACGATGTTTCAGTTATATGAATGGACAGAGTCAGTGATCACTGACTCTGTCCATCCGGAAAAGGTAGGAGCCGGGTTTAGTGGCATGGATGGGGAGAAGACAGCACGGAGGGGGAGAACACATCATGGGGGGAGAGCGGCACGGAGGGGGAGCGGCATGGATGGGGATAAGACGGCACGGAGGGGGAGAACACATCATGGGGGGAGAGCAGCACGGAGGGGGAGCGGCATGGATGGGGAGAAGACGGCACGGAGGGGGAGAACACATCACGGGGGAGAGCGGCACAGAGGGGGAGCGGCATGGATGGGGAGAAGACGGCACGGAGGGGAAGAAGACATCACGGGGGAGAGCGGCACGGAGGGGGAGCGGCATGGATGGGGAGAAGACGGCATGGAGGGGGAGAAGACATCACGGGGGAGAGCGGCACGGAGGGGGAGCGGCATGGACAGGGAGAAGACATCACGGAGGGGGAGCGGCACGGACGGGGGGAAGACATCATGGGGGGAACAAGACGGCACGGGGGAGAAGACATCAGGGGGGGAGGAGAAGACAACACAGAGAAGACTTGTAACTCCCCCCATCACCCGATACCTGACAGTACAAGTATCAGGTGAAGCATCGGAGCATTTCCCCCGAGTACAAGTACTCGGGAAATGCTTGGTATCGGTCCCGATACCGATACTAGTATCGGTATCGGGACATCCCTAGTACAAATAGAGCAAAAGTAGTCAAAACATAGCCAGGGTTTGGTAGCCAGAGCGGGTAGTCCGGAATCCAGAGATCAGCGTAGTAGACGCACCAAACAGGATTAGGAACCAGAAAGGCACCAAGGCCAATTCTGACATTTATCTCCTACATGTAAATATCATCATTTTTTATTTTTTGCTAAAAAATTACATAGAACTCCCAAACACGATATATGTTTTTTTTAGCAGAGACCTAGAAAATACAATGGCGGTCATTGCAATTTTTCAAATGCGTTTTTTTGGGGGAAAAAACTGTTTCATGCTTTTAAAAAAAAGAGTAAAGTTAGCCCAATTTTTTTCCATTAGGTGAAAGATGTAGTTACGCTGAGTAAATAGATACCTAACATGTCTCGCTTGTTGCAGATTTGACACGATCGCGGGCCGTCAGCGAACATCCAGTTTGCGGGGCCCGCGGGACGCGTGCGCGCCGCGCAGCTTCTTAAGGGGGCGTACAGGTATGCCCAATTTGCCCACCGCTGCCATTCTGCCGACGTATATCGGCGTGCAGCGGTCGACAAGTGGTTAAATACAGACAAAAACATTTAACAACATTGAAAACATATTTATGTGTCTTTAATGTTGTTAAATGTTTTTGTCTGTATTTAAAGGGTAACTTCACTTTGCGTGGGGAAAAGAAAAAGGAAATAAAGAAAAATATATATAGAGTATACTTATAATTGCGACACAAGTCATTTTTGTAATTGTTTCTTAAAAATGAAATAACCCAAACTATCCTAAATACACTTAAAAGAAAACACCAAAAAATGGGGCCCTCTATCAGATTCAGAGGTAAAAATAACATAAATAACTTTCCTTGTACTTGGTAGAAACCTTGTAAACTGATCATAAATCAGATAAGAGGCATGGAGGAGCTCAGCTATGAGGAAGGACTAGCTGAATTGAATTTATTCACTCTTGAGAAGAGGAGATTAACCGCTTGCAGACCGCCCCTACGCACATATACTGCAGCAGAGCAGCCGCTCTCTGACAGATCACGTACCTAGTACGTGATTTGACACTTTTGGGTCTGGGGCATGCACGTGCGCCACCGGCGACCTGCTCCCGCTTTGAATGGAAACAGCGGGAGCCAATCAGCGGGTCTGGTGGACTCGATGTGCGCCGGGACCCACCGATCATTCTGGAGACAGGCAGGACGGAGATCTGCCTATGTAAACAAGGCAGACCTCCGCTCTGTAGGGTTGCCATCTGTCGGGGATTCAGTCCGGGTTTTAAATTATGTGTCCGGGTTTCAGGCGGACTGAAACCCGGACACATTTTTCAAACTGGGCTGTGGCTCCCCAGGTAACCAAGATAGTCACGCACAAATCTGTTGCTGTCCAGGAGCTGCAGGCAGCTGTCTGGGGGCAGGTTTGGCATCACCGGGGGACAGCGTGATCATGTCAGTAAGCAGGGCCGGTGCAAGGATCTTTGACACCCTAGGCGAATCCTAATTTTGCGCCCCCCCCCCCCCCCCCTGCGCCCCTGACATCACTTTACTCTGCCCTTGCAACACATGTGACCTATCTGACCCCCCTCACCTGACACACTGACCCCCCCTCACCTGACACACTGACACCCCTTACCTGACACATACACTGACCCCCCTTACCTGACACACTGACCCCCCTTACCTGACACACTGACCCCCCCTTACCTGACACACTGACCCCCCCCCCGTACCTGACACACTGACCCCCCCCCGTACCTGACACACTGACCCCCCCGTACCTGACACACTGACCCCCGCTTACCTGACACACTGAAACCCCTTACCTGACACACTGACCCCCCCCTTACCTGACACACTGACCCCCCTTACCTGACACACTGACCCCCCCTTACCTGACACACTGACCCCCCTTACCTGACACATACACTGATCCCCCTTACCTGACACACTGACCCCCCCTTACCTGACACACTGACCCCCCCCCCTTACCTGACACACTGACCCCCCTTACCTGACACACTGACCCCCCCTTACCTGACACACTGACCCTCCCCTTACCTGACACACTGACCCCCCCCCTTACCTGACACACTGACCCCCCTTACCTGACACACTGACCCCCCCTTACCTGACACACTGACCCCCCCCCTTACCTGACACACTGACACCCCCTTACCTGACACACTGACCCCCCTTACCTGACACACTGACCCCCCCTTACCTGACACACTGACCCCCCCCTTACCTGACACACCACACTGACCCCCCCTTACCTGACACACTGACCCCCCCCTTACCTGACACACTGACCCCCCCCTTACCTGACACACTGACCCCCCCCTTACCTGACACACTGACCCCCCCTTACCTGACACACTGACCCCCCCTTACCTGACACACTGACCCCCCTTACCTGACACACTGACCCCCCTTACCTGACACACTGACCCCCTTTCACCTGACACACTGACCCCCCTTACCTGACACATACACTGTGACTGGCCCACCTGACTCTCACACACACCACACAGACAGCACCCCCACTTGGCACTCCACAGACAGTGTAATGTAGTTCGGAAGGGATCCGTCCTCCTCCTACCTCGGCTGTTTGTGGCTTCATCGTCATCGACCATCATCCAGTCTCTGCTCAGGGGCCAGGCTAGCGCCATCCTCCCGCTCCACAGTGTCCCTGCCGAGACCAGGCCAGCGCCATCCTCCCGCTCCACGGAGGTCAGCTGCTCCTCTCAATGCTCCGGGCTCCCATCTCCATTGAGCCCCGCCCCTCCGCTGCACACACAGACACACAGCGCTGCACCAGAGGGACAGGCTAGAGCAAAGGAGTCCCGGAGCAGCGCTGTGTGACCGGTCTAGAAGATGTAACAGTGCAGCGGGGCGCTCAGCGGGACACATGAGGGATTAGTGGTGGCGGCGCACAACGAGCGCTCAGGAGAGGAGAGCCGAGCTCACACAGAACAGGGGCTGTGGTTGCGCCCTAGGTGGTAGTGCGCTCCAAGCGGCTGCTTACTTCGCCTAGTGGTAGCGCCGGCCCTGTCAGTAAGAGCAATTTGGCCACACCCACATTTCATTGCAGCGCGCTACTCTCCTCGGGACACCCAAAGGTGTCCTAGGCCACTAAAGCATTCGGTTCTGGCTTAAAGTAAAAATGGCGACCCTAGCGCTCTGTGAGAGGGGACTGTACTGATCCTGTGTTTCTGCTAAGCAGGAACACAGCTCTTTACCTTTTTATCTTTGGCCACACCCACATTTCATTGCAGCGCACTACTCTCCTCGGGACACCCAAAGGGACGGCCTGGGACGGCCACTAAAGCGTTCAGGTCTGGCTTGAAGAAAAAGTGGCAACCCTAGCGCTCTGTGAGAGGGGACTGTACTGATCCTGTGTTTCTGCTAAGCAGGAACGTAGATCTTTACCTTGATCCAGTCAGAGCACCTCCCCCACAGTAAGCGCAATCTAGGCACACAGTTAGTAAGCAATCCCAGAGAACACATTTAACCCTTTGATCGCCTCTGATGTTTAACCCCTTCCCAGCCTGGGTCATTAGTACAGTGACAGTGCATATTTTTAGCACTGATCGCTGTATTAGTGTCACTAGTCTCCAAAAAATATCAAAAGCGTCAGTTAGGTGTCCGATTTGTCCACCGAAATATTGCAGTCCCGCTATAGTAAAAAAATAAAAAATCTATCCCATAAGTTGTAGACGCTATGGCCCGGATTCAGAAAGACTTACGACGGGCGTATCAGTAGATACACCGTCGTAAGTCCGAATCCGCGCCGTCGCAACTTTAAGCGTATGCTCAAACTGAGATACGCTTAAATGTTGCTAAGATACGACCAACGTAAGTCTCCTACGCCGTCGTATCTTAACTGCATATTTACGCTGGCTGCTAGGGGCGTGTACGCTGATTTACGCCTAGAATATGTAAATCAGCTAGGTACCCCTATTCACAAACGTATGCCCGGCCGTCGCAGTACAGATACGCTGTTTACGTAAGGCTTTTTCCGGCGTAAAGTTACCCCTGCTATATGAGGCGCAGCCAATGTTAAAGTATGGCCGTCGGGCCAGCGTCAAATTTTCCATCGATTATGTCGTTTGCGTAAGTCGTTCGCGAATAGGGCTGTGCGTAATTTACGTTCACGTCGAAAGCATTGGCTTTTTGCGGGTTAATTTGGAGCATGCGCACTGGGATACTTTCATGGACGGCGCATGCGCCGTTCGTAAAAAGCGTCATTTACGTGGGGTCACGATGATTTTGCATAAAACACGCCCACATCTTACACATTTGATTTAGGCGGGCTTACGCCGGCCAATTTACACTACGCCACCGCAACTTACGGAGCAAGTGCTTTGTGAATAATGCACTTGCCTGTCAAAGTTGCGGAGGTGTAGCGTAAATAGGATACGCTACGCCCGCACAGAGTTGCGCGCTCCCTACTTGAATCTGGCCCTATAAATTTTGCGCAAACCAATCAATAAACGCTTATTGGGATTTATTTTACCAAAAATATGTAGCAGAACACATATCGGCCTAAACTGATGAAGAAATTAGATTTTTGTTAAAAAAAATATATATTGGATGCGTTTTATAGCAAAAAATATAAATATATATATATTTTTTTCTAAATTGTCACACTTTATTTTTTATAGCGCAAAATATAAAAACCACAGAGGTGATCAAATTCAACCAAAATAAAGCTCTATTTGTGGGGGGAAAAAGGACGTCAATTTTGTTTGGGTGCCATGTCGCACGACCGCGCAATTGTGAGTTAAAGCGACGCAGTGCCGAATCGCAAAAAACGGCCTGGTCATTGAGCAGGCAATTCCTCCAGGGCTGAAGTGGTTAAATTAGACTAAATGTTACTTGTTTCCTGGATCCAACTTATATAAACCATCCTTATGTTCTCATTATCCTATTAATTTGCATACGTAGTCCTCACCTTATACAGCAATGTATGTATTTTGAGGCGTGTCGCCGAGTTCACACTTGCGTGTATTGGTTAGACCTTGTGGTCATATTATTCATACTGGTGATTAATGTACTTCGCTGTGAAGCAATTACGTAGTAAATTTGTTTATAAGAGTTTTCTGTTGCTATGTTGATTATTTGGATTTGCATTTTGATACAAATCAATGACTCAGCTACGTAGTACTACAAATAATTCTCTCATGGCAGATTTGTTGTATGATGATAACCCAAAAATTAGTGCATTTCGTTTTGTTCCAAATCGAAATTCGGACACATTTTTCATTATTCGGACATTCGTATGCATACGAATTCCCGAATTGTAATATTAACGAATTAAACGAATCCGAACGAACGTTTTCGAATCGAAAACCCGCGGACGAAATTCGACTCGCATTCGAAAACAAATTCTATTCGAATCGAATTTGAAAACAATTTGATTCGAAAACAAATTCAAATGAAAATTGAAAGCAAATTCGAATCAAATAGCTAGATTCAGGATGGCGAGCGCATAGTTGCGGCGGCGTAGCGTATGGCATTTACACTACGCCGCCGTAAGTTAGCGAGGCAAGTACATGATTCACAAAGTACTTGCCTGCTAAGTTACGGCGGCGTATCGTAAATCGGGCGGGCGTAAGGGCGGCTAATTCAAATTCGGCTGAAGGGGCGTGTTTTATGTTAATGGGGCTTGACCTGACGTGATTGACGTATTTTACGAACGGCGCATGCGACGTCCGTGTACGTATCCCAGTGTGCATTGCGGCAAAGTACGCCGCAGGGTCCTATTGATTTCGACGTGGACGTAAATGACGTAAAACCCTAGTCACGGATGACTTACGCAAACGGCGTAAAATTTTCAAATTTCAACGCGGGAACGGCGTCCATACTTAACATTACTATTCCAGCTATTTGATGGAATAACTTTAGGCCTGATAATGCGTTACGTAAACGGCGTATCTGTACTGCGTCGGCCGGGCGTACGTTCGTGAATAGGCGTATGTAGTGATTTACATATTCTAGGCCGACCGCAATGGAAGCGCCACCTAGCGGCCAGCCTAAAAATTACACTTTAGGATACGACGGTGTAAGACACTTACGCCGCTCGTATCTGAGCCTAATTTAAGCGCATCTGGTTACCTGAATATGCTTAAATTAGCGTCAACGCAAATTCAGACTTAGGCCGGCGTATCTACTGATACGCCAGCCTAAGTCTCTCTGAATCTAGCTAATGATCTAAAAAATATAAATCGATTTCTAAAAAAGAATACAATAAAATAGAATATAAAATAATAAAACAATAGAATGAAAATCAAAGAATAGTAAAGAACAGAATGGAATTTAATAGAATGTAATCAAATACAATAGAATATGACCTGGCTTCTTCTATCTATCTTCCATTTTCTGAAATTCGAAATTCATATAGAATGAACTCAAATTTGAATAGAAAAATATTAGAATAGAGCAGAAATTTTTTATATATATTTTATTATTCTACTCTTCTAATATTTTTCTATTCGAATTTGAGTTCATTCTATATGAATTTCGAATTTCAGAAAATAGAAGATAGATAGAAGAAGCCAGGTCATATTCTATTGTATTTCATTACATTCTATTAAATTCCATTCTGTTCTTTACTATTCTTTGATTTTCAGTCCATTGTTTTATTATTTTATATTCTATTTTATGGTATTATTTTTTAGAAATCGATTTATATTTTTTAGATTTTTATTCAAATTTGCTTTCAATTTTCATTCTAATTTGTTTTCGAATCGAATTGTTTTCGAATTCGATTCGAATGGATTTTGTTTTAGAATCCGGTCAAAATATTTTCGAATCCAACCGTTTTTTTCGAAATTCGGTCGAAAACGAACGAATTCCGAAAACGAATTTTAACACATGTAACGAATCTAACTTAACGAAATTAATTAAATAACGAATTAAAACAAAACGAAACACATTTTTCCCTTTTGCACATGCCTAAAAATGATCTTCACTTTAATTCTTCAGTATCAATCATTCTAATGGAGAAAAAAAATGAGGACCTGACCTCAAAAGTAAGTATTTAGGGCCAGATTCACGTAGAATCGCGGCGGCGTAACGTATCGTAGATACGTTACGCCGCCGCAAGTTTTCATCGCAAGTGCCTGATTCACAAAGCACTTGCGATGAAAACTACGCCTGCGGCCTCCGGCGCAAGGTGGGCCAATTCAAATGGGCGGGTAACATTTAAATTAGGCGCGCTCCCGCGACGGACCTACTGCACATGCTCCGTTTCAAAATTACCGCCGTGCTTTGCGCGAACTGACGTCATTTTTGCGATCGGCGACGTGCGTAGCGTACTTCCGTATTCCCGGACATGTTACGCAAACGACGTGAAATTTTAAATTTCGACGCGGGAACGACGGCCATACTTTAGACAGCAATACGTTTGCTGTCTAAAGTTAAGGCACCCAAAACGACGACTAACTTGGCGACGGGAAACTAGACTAGCGGCGACGTAGCGAACGCGAAAAACCGTTGTGGATCGCCGTAACTCCAAATTTGCATACCCAACGCTGGTTTACGACGCAAACTCCCCCCAGCGGCGGCCGCGGTACTGCATCCTAAGATCCGACAGTGTAAAACAATTACACCTGTCGGATCTTATGGATATCTATGCGTAAATTGAGATTTTCCTAGCTTGTGACGGAAAATATTAGTTATATGAAGACAGGAGGCGAGTATCTTATGCATTATCTTCCTTTAATAATGCGCACAGCAGAAATACAACTTTCAGTGAATTTCAATAATAAAAAGAACTTTTTATAACCAAACTACAAGTCCCAGCATCCCTCTGGATATGTCGGCCAATCATACGGCAGATCCGGTAGTATATAAGGGACTGTCTCTTTAAACACCTCCTCTTTCTTGGAGCGAACTGGTAAGGACTTGAAACCGAAAAACTTCAACTGCGACTAGTCTTCCGTCCGTCAGGAATCGGATCCGGTGAGTCGAGTAGGTAGACGTCCCAATGGGGAACAACAACGGAGAACACTCCGGAAACTTCTCAGCCCGTAGCTCTTGTGTTTCGTTCATCAATAGCCTGGAACAACATGAGATAACACCGTGATAGGGTTGGGTCGGGTGGGAAGATACTCGCCTCCTGTCTTCATATAACTAATATTTTCCGTCACAAGCTAGGAAAATCTCAATTTATATATCAGACAGGAGGCTCATATCTTATGCAAGTTCAAAGTCATACATGGTTATACATACAGTGTTAAACTTGACTAATCAAATAATAACATAATCATAGAACTGTCATAGATACGTGGTCCTCCGGTCTAAAGTAAAATTGGTGAAAGGTGGTCTCGGAAGACCAGTCTGCCGCCATCAGAAGATCCGAAAGTGAGCCACCCGAGGTGATTACCTTGGTAGCCATGGCACCCCTAGAAGAATGGGCACCGAACAGAGTGACATCAATCCCGGCCATGTCCATGGTGAATCTCACCCACCGGGCCAGCGTGGCCGAGGAGACCGGAAGATGTGGGCGTACGTAGGAAATGAGAAGTTGTGACAACGACGGAGATCGTAGCGCAGCTGTTTGTAACTCATAAGCCTGCAAGCAGCGAACCACACATAAGCGTGGGTGTGATGGAAAAGACGGATAGAAGACCGACTGTATTCTTGTTTTTGTACGACGTACAACCGAGAACTGAACGCCCCGGGGTGAAAATTGGCGCCTAGAAATGTCTAAGGCTTTGACATCAGATACTCGTTTGATTGAGATTAAACATAAAAGAACAGTAAGTTTAAAGGACAATAGTTTTAGCGGGAGAGCGTCATTGTCCTCCCATGTAGAAAACATGTTCAATACCAATGCCACATCCCAAGTGTTCTGATATCTGGGGTGTGGTGGACGTTGGAATCTAACGCCTCGTAAAAGGCGGCACACCAAGGGGTGTCTACCAACCGGAAGGGAATCTACCGGGCAATGGTAAGCCGAAATGGCTGATCGATACACGTTGATGGAGCTATATGACCTCCCGGATTCAAATGAATCCGCCAGATAATTAACTACCATTGGTACAGGTGCTTGAACGGGATCAATTTGCCGTTGATCACACCAACGTACCCAGTTTCCCCAGGCTGATCGGTACGCCGATCTAGTCCCGGGGGCCCAGGCCAGGGCGAGGAGGTCCCTAGCCGTTCGTGAAAGGTTGCTACTTGAGTCCGGGACCCCGAGACCAACCAAGCGAGGAGATGAAGGTCGTGACCCATTACCAGGGGATGGGGTTCCCCTGTTGGATTGGATAAGAGATGTGGAACCCGGGGAAGCAGTCTGGGTAGATCGACGGTCATTCCCAGGAGCAGGGGAAACCACGGTTGTGCTGGCCACCAAGGAGTGATCAGCACGATTGAGGCCCCCAGGTTTGCCACATGTAGAAGAACCCTGAGGATCATAGAGAAGGGTGGAAACGCATAATGCGTCCCTTGTGGCCAGATCTGGCGAAGGGCGTCTATCGCCTGGGCCTCGGGGTCCGGTCTCCAGCTGAAAAAATGCGGGAGTTGCCGGTTGAGGCGTGAGGCGAAGAGGTCCATGGAAAAGGGACCCCACAGTCGGAGCAGGGAGAGGAATACCAAACGGTCCAGTCGCCAGTCGCTGGAGTCGGTGAGGTACCGAGAATTCCAGTCCGCAACCAAATTCGAGGTGCCTGGGATGTATTCTGCCAAGGGAACGATGTTGCGTTCCAGACAGAAGTGCCAAAATTCCTTTGCTAGAATTGCCAGGGTTCTGGATCTGGAGCCGCCTAGGCGGTTGACATATTGGACTGCGGTCACGTTGTCCATGCGTAGTAAAACACAGCAATTGGATACGTTCGGCAGAAGACTCCTGAGAGCGAAAAAGGCCGCCGTGAGTTCCAACGCATTGATGTGTAGGATAGACTCCTCTGCGGACCAGGTCCCTCCTGTGGTGGAAGGTCCGCAGCGAGCACCCCAGCCGTGTTGGCTCGCATCCGATTCTATAATGTAATCTGGATTGGAGCTGAAAATGGTTTTCCCATTCCAATCGATGGCGTGTCTTAACCACCAGCGTAACTCTATCACAGCTTCCGCATCCAGTGGTACCTCGTCTGAGTAGCGAAGACCCTGGCGTAGGTGAAGCGCTTTGAGCCTCTGTAGGGCTCGATAATGAAGGGGTGCTGGAAAGATGGCCTGTACAGAGGCCGATAAAAGTCCTACTAGTCGTGCTAAGCCGCGAAGGGACACTCGCCGTTTGGACAATACGGAACGAATTTCCTTGCGGATAATAGCCAGTTTGGTCTTGGGCAAGCGAAGGACAGCGCGATTGGTGTCCACTAAGAATCCCAAAAATTCCATCTCTTGGGATGGAATCAGGATGGACTTTTCGCGGTTTATGACAAAGCCTAGTTCCTGGAGTAAGTTGACAGTCCAGGAGGCATGTATGTTTGCCAGGTGGACGGAACGAGCCATAATGAGCAGGTCGTCCAGGTAGATAATTAATCGTACACCTCTGCTCCGTAGGGCCGCCACCACTGGTTTCAGCAATTTGGTGAAGCACCATGGGGCGGAGGATAGGCCGAAGGGAAGGCAGGTGAATTGCCATGTTTTGTCCCTCCAAATGAAGCGTAGTAGGTGTTGGGAGGAAGGGTGAATGGGGACCGTGAGGTAGGCGTCCTTCAAGTCCACCTTTACCAACCAGTCCCCGGGACGCAGGAGGTCCCTCAGATGATGGATCCCTTCCATCTTGAAGTGTCGATAAATGACGTGTTGATTGAGAATTTTTAGATTTATAACGGGGCGGAATCCGCCATCCTTTTTTCTGACCAGAAAGAGGTTGCTGAGAAACCCCGGGGAGAGAGGGTCCACCTCTATGATGGCCTGTTTGGAGAGGAGAGCTTGGAGCTCTTGGTCTATAAGTATCGAGTTTTGGTTTGAGAACCGGATGGGGTGGGGTACCACATTCAGTTCTGGTAAGGAATACAGTTCTATCTGATATCCCGTAACCGTGTTGAGTATCCAGGGGTCTGCCGAAATCGCAGACCATGCGTGGATAAAATGTCTCAATCTTCCCCCTAGGAGAGTGTGAAAAGAATACAGGTGTGTGGCACTCACCGGTAGCAGGTCTTGAACGGGGATAGCCTCTCCCTCCGCGTGGCGGAAAGAATGGTGCTGGTTGAGCCACCGGTATTGGATATGACTGCGGAGCCTGGCTGTACTGAGCGGGTGCTCTATAGTATTGCCTGTTTGCAGAGTAGCGACCGGCAGAACGGCCCCTGTTTCTGCCGGCCCTGGGAAAAATTTTGGCGGTCCCTGATTTCTTCAGTGAAGATTGGGCCTTGTCCAGACTCGTGTACAGTCCGACCATTTTATTAATATCCTTGATAAGGGAATCTCCAAAGAGCATCCCTTCGGCTGACGGGCCAGGTTCTGAATCTGCGAGATGGGATAGTTGAGGATCCAATCTCATTAAAATGGATCGGCGACGCTCCGTGGAGCAAATGGTATTTGCGCTGCCTAACAGGCAGACCGTTCTTTGGGCCCAGCCTCTGAGCTGATCCAAGTCCACCGGATTATCCGAGGAGGAAGCTTGCTCAGCTATATTCAGGATTTTGGTGACAGGGCCAAACAGGTCGAGGATGCGATCCTGGATGGAACGAAAGGATCGTTCGATACCCTTTTTAGAATATTTGCCCTGCTTAGTAAGGTACCTGAGCAGTACCGGATCCACCTCGGGGGTGAAAACTGCCTTCTTCGGGATGCATGGGCGAGGACACTCCGCTCTCAATTTGTTGCGGTTGTTTTTATCCACGGACCTGCGGGCCCAGTATTGGATATATTGGGCAACCTCCGGAAGAGGGGCCCATTCTCCAGAGCGGGGGTGAGAAATCCCTTCTGGGTCGAAGAAGGGTTCTCCCCTGGCGTCTAGAATTGTTTCGCCCTGGGTTACAGGGGTGGCGTTGTCAGTAGGCGCCATATGCCCACTACCCTCATAATCCATATCATCCACATCATCATCAGACTCGTAGGCGTCTGCCGCCTCAGATTCCGCGGACGAATCAGACGTGTCCACAAAGGAATCCGGTTTGGACCGTCTTGCGGACCTTTGCCTCTGCGTTTGCTGCTCCCCGAGGCTCTGGGGTCGGTGAGAGTCTGGGAGGGTAGTGGGTCGGCAGACCGGGTTGGGTGCTGCCTGGGGCACATTATTTACTTCCCCTGCCGGGGAGTCGCATGTTGTGGGAACGTGTTTGCGCTTATGCGTCGCCTTGCCCTTTTTTGTGGGCGGTTCACCACAGCCTGGGGGACCAGGCATGACAGGAGTAGCCAAGTGTGTCATGGGGGCCGAAGCCATGGCTACTTGTACCGAGTGGTTTATGAGTTCCTGGATCTGGGCAGCAGTCAGGAATATGGGGCTCTGGAGAGTGTGGTCACCTCCATTAGGGGTGACAGGGGATTCAGTATGCCCCTCATCAGCCATGGTATTACAAGCTGAGGGTATAAATTATAATGAGGTAATTGAAAGTCAATTCGGGCAAAAGGGGAAAGCAGGTGGGAAGACTTTCCACACTCTGATTCCACTAATCACAGTGTGACTGGGGCTCCCCAGAGTCTATATGCCAGTTCAGCAGATTTTGAGCTTAGGGTAAACCTATCCCTTATTAATAGGTAAATTATCCTGTGCTTGGTTATTTAACCTAATTGCTGACAGGGGTTATTTAACCTAATTGCTTGACAGGGGGCCCTCAGGGATGACCTACCCGTACAGCCGACTACTCCACACTGGAGCAGCGGCGAACGGTAGGCGTGTCCCCGTTCAGGAGAGCGTAATCTCGCGAGATTACGCTTCCTGCGCTGTGATAGGACGGCGCTGAGGTCCGCCGAGCCCGCCCCCCGCAGCGCGTGACGTGCTGATTGGAGGAGCGCGGGACTGCTTCGAGACGCCCCCTCAGAGACGGGACGCTCTGAGGGGGAGCGCGCGGTGACTGAAACTACTGACAGGAAGGCGCCAAGGTCTGTAAAATGGCGCCGACCTGACAAGCGAATCTACCTCAGAGAAACTAAATCCTGTAGGAGAAAAAAACGCTGTCGCAAAGCGACAGCTACAGGTACCAAGTCATGTATACATTACCTGATACAAATCATATTACCATTAAGACATGTTTAATAATCTACAAATCGAATATTATACAAATGGGTATTATACAAATATGCTTGATTAACAATGCAATGGGAACTATAATGGGAACAAGTCCCAAACGAAGTCCCATTAAAATATGACAAGGAATCTTTTTCAAATAATAAGATAATAAATCTATCTGAGAATAATATACTCATCTGATTTCATGCTGTGAGCAGAAAGAAAGAGGAGGTGTTTAAAGAGACAGTCCCTTATATACTACCGGATCTGCCGTATGATTGGCCGACATATCCAGAGGGATGCTGGGACTTGTAGTTTGGTTATAAAAAGTTCTTTTTATTATTGAAATTCACTGAAAGTTGTATTTCTGCTGTGCGCATTATTAAAGGAAGATAATGCATAAGATATGAGCCTCCTGTCTGATATATAACTGATTCTATGAAACAGGGATACAACGGCGTATCAGGAGATACTCCATCGTATCTCCGCTGTGAATCTGGCCCTTACTCTTTAACCACTTCAATACCGACCACTTTTCCCCCCTTCCTGCCCAGGCCAATTTTCAGCTTTCAGCACTGTCACAATTTGAATGACAATTGCGCGGTCGTGCTACACTATACCCAAATTATTTTTTTTTAATTTTGTTCCCACAAATAGAGATTTTTTTTGGTGGTATTTGATCACCTCTGCAATTTTTATTTTTTGCGCAACAACTAAAAAAAGACCGGAATTTTTGAAAAAAATTAAGTTTTTATTTTTTTCTGTTAATTTTTTTGTAAATAAGTAAGTTTTCTTCTTCAATTATGGGCACTGATATGGCGGCACTGATGGGCACCGATGAGGTGGCACTGATGGGCACCGATAAGGTGGCACTGATGGGCACCGATGAGGTGGCACTGACGGGCACCGATATGCGGCACTGATGGGCACTGATAGGCGGCGCTGGTATGCTGCACTGATGGGCATTCATAGGCGGCACTGATGGGCACTCATAGGCTGCTCTAATAGGCAATCATAGGCGGCACTGGGCACTCTTTGGCGGCACTAATGGGCACTTTATAGGTGGCACTTATGGGCACTGATAGGTGGGCACTGGGCATAGATGGGCACTAAGAGGTGGCACTGATGGATACAGTGTTGGCATCCGAGGGGGGGCTGCGCTGATAAACAATCAGCGCGAACCCCCCCGTCAGGAGAGCCGCCGATTGGCTCTCCTCTACTCGCGTCTATCAGACGCGAGTAGACTCTTCCTGTTTACATCGTGATCAGCCGTGGTTGGACACGGCTGATCACGTGGTAAAGAGCCTCCGCCTGAGGCTCTTTACCGAGATCGGAGATGCAGGGTGTCAGACTGACACCCCGCATCACTGATCGCCGCGCTCCGCACCCCCACGGGCACGCACCGGCATGTAATCCTACAGGACGTCAATAGACGTCCAGTCAGGATTTCACAACCACTTCCCGGACGTCAATTGACTATTGACCGGGTGGGAAGTGGTTAACCACTTCAATACCGACCACTTTTCCCCCCTTCCTGCCCAGGCCAATTTTCAGCTTTCAGCGCTGTCTCTTTTGAAATGACAATTGTGCAGTCATGCTACACTGTACCCCAAACCAAATTTTTATAATTTTTTGAATTTTGTTACCACAAATAGAGCTTTCTTTTGGTGGTATTTGATCTCCTCTGGGTTTTTTTGTATTTGCTAAACAAATAAAACAATTAGAAAAAAAAAGTTTTCCTTCACTTCTGTTGTAAAATTTGGTAAATAAGTAAGTTTTCTCATTCACTGGTGGGCACTGATAAGGCGGCACTGATGGGCACTCATGAGGTGGCACTGATGGGCACTAATATGCAGCACTAATGGGCACTGATAGGCGGCACTGATGGGGGTGGCACTGATGGGCACAAAAGGGACTGGTGGGTACTTATGAGTGGCACTGATGGGTACTGATTGGTGGCACTGATTGGAATGGATAGGCACACGATAGGTTGCACTGATGGATACTGATATATGGCACTGATAGGCATCACTGATAAGGAGGAACTGGCAGGCATTACTGTTGGGCACAGATTGGCATCATTTGTGGGCAGATTGGCATCCCTGGTGGCCATGGGTGGCTTACCTGGTGGTCATCAGTGGTGGGCATCCCTGGTGGCTCTTCTGGTGGTCCTATGTGGGCATCCTCAGGGAGGCTGCACTGATAATTAATCAACGCAGACCCCCCTGCCAGGAGAGCAGCCGATTGGCTCTCCTCTAGTCACGTCTGTCAGACGCAATAGAGGAAAGCCGATAGACGGCACTTCCTGTTTACAATGTGATCAACTGTGATTGGATACAGCTAAACATGTAGTAAAGCGCCTCCATCAGAGGCTCTCTATACCACTCTCTCTCTTGGCTCAATGGCTGTGATTGACAGCAGCAGGAGCCAATGAGGAGGCAGAGCCCCTGGAGAGCCAAGGCTCCCGTGCATATCGCTGGATCGCAATAGGGCTCAGTTAAGTATTAGGGGGGGGGGCTGCTACACAGAGAAGAATTTGTAACCTTCATGCATCGAATGCATGAAAGTAGAAAACCCTGAGCCTTTAGAACCACTTTAAATAAAACTGGAGCCTGAACCCAACTGTATATTTTCCATGACAACACCTAGCTCATAAATATGCTTAAATTACTATGCCGCAAGCGAGATTCTAACAGACATATACAAACCTCAGCACAATCATTTCAAAATAACAAAACTTTTTCATGACCTGTGCTTTCCTGAACGCAGCCTACCTTTATGAGGAACTACATTAACATTGTCAGTGAATTCTCAGAAACTGGCAACTGTTGAGACAATAAACACTTTGGTTAGTTGTATGTAAGGTACAATATACAGTAGCATAAGGAGTGCAGGGGTGGGGGGAATATCATATACATCCAAGGCTACAGAGTGCAGGGGTCAGGAGTATATCATATGCATCCAGGGCTACAGAGTGCAGGGGTCAGGAGTATATCATATGCATCCAAGGCTACAGAGTGCAGGGGTCAGGATTATATCATATACATCCAAGGCTACAGGGTGCAGGGGTCAAGAGTATAATTGTGCAATTGTCCCAAAAATTTGCAGTTTGGGAGTTAACCACTAGGGGGCGCTGAAGGGGATAAGTGTGACCTCATATGTGTTTCTAACTGTAGGGGGGCGGGGCGGGGCTGGACGTGTGACGTCATTGATCGTGTTTCCCTATATCAGGGAACACACGATCAATTACAGCGCCACAGTGAAGAACGGGAAGCTGTGTTTACACACAGCTCTCCTCGTTCTTCAGCTCCGGGGACCGATCGCGAGACTCCAGCGGCGATCGGGTCCCACGGCTGGGCACTTAAAGAGGACGTACCTGTACGTGCTTGTGCCCAGCCGTGCCATTCTGCCGACGTATATGTGCAGGAGGCGGTCCTTAAGTGGTTAAGGTGCAAATCTTTAAAGTGTATTAGCCAGATTCAGAGAGACTTAGGCTGGCGTATCAGTAGATACGCCAGCCTAAGTCAGAATTTGCGTCGGCGGTAATTTAAGCTTATTCTGGTAACCAGATAGACTTAAATTAGGCTCGGATACGAGCGGCGTAAGTGTCTTACACCCTCGTATCCTAAAGTGTAATTTTTAGGCTGACCGCTAGGTGGCGCTTCCTTTGCGGTCGGCGTAGAATATGTAAATCAGTAGATGCGCCTATTCACGAACGTACGCCTGGCCGACGCAGTACAGATACGCCGTTTACGTAACGCATTAGCGGCCTAAAGTTATTCCATCAAATAGATGGAATAGTAATGTTAAGTATGGCCGCCGTTCCCACGTCGAAATTCGAAAATATTACGTCGTTTGCGTAAGTCGTCCAGGGATTTACGTAGTTTACGTCCACGTCAAAATCAATAGGCCCGTGCGGCGGACTTAGCCGCAATGCACACTGGGAAATGTAGGCACCCGGAGCATGCGCAGTTAAAAAAAAAACGTCAATCACGTCGGGTCAAGCCTCATTATCATAAAACACGCCCCCTCAGACAAATTTGAATTAGGCGCCCTTACGCCCGCTCGCTTTAGGCTACCCCGCCGTAACTTAGCAGGCAAGTACATTGTGAATAATGTACTTGCCTCGCTAACTTACGGCGGCGTAGCTTAACCACTTCCCGGCCACCGCATGTACATGTACGTCGGCAGAATGGCACGTACAGGCACATTGGCGTACCTGTACGTCCCTGCCTAGACGTGGGTCGGGGGTCCGATCGGGACCCCCCCCGCTACATGCGGTGGTCGGATTCCCGTGGGGAGCGATTACGGACGAGGGCGCGGCTATTCATTTATAGCCGCTCCATCACGATCGCTCACCGGAGCTGAAGAACGGGGAGAGCCGTATGTAAACACGGCTTCCCCGTGCTTCACTGTGGCGGCTGCATTGATCAAGTGATCCCTTTTATAGGGAGACTCGATCGATGATGTCACACCTACAGCCACACCCCCCTACAGTTGTAAACACACACTAGGTGAACCCTAACTCCTACAGCGCCACCTGTGGTTAACTTCCAAACTGCAACTGTCATTTTCACAATAAACAATGCAATTTAAATGCATTTTTTGCTGTGAAAATTACAATGGTCCCAAAAATGTGTCAAAATTGTCCGATGTGTTCGCCATAATGTCGCAGTCACGAAAAAAATCGCTGATCGCCGCCATTAGTAGTAAAAAAAAAAAAAAAAAAAACTATCCCCTATTTTGTAAACGCTATAAATTTTGTGCAAACCAATCGATAAACGCTTATTGCGATTTTTTTTACCGAAAATATGTAGAAGAATACGTATCGGCCTAAACTGAGGAAAAAAAATAATTTTATATATGTTTTTGGGGGATATTTATTATAGCAAAAAGTAAAAAATATTGCATTTTTTTCAAAATTGTCGCTCTATTTTTGTTTATAGCGCAAAAAATAAAAACCGCAGAGGTGATCAAATACCACCAAAAAATAGGTCTATTTGTGGGGAAAAAAGGACGCCAATTTTGTTTGGGAGCCACATCGCACGATCGCGCAATTGTCTGTTTAAGCGGCATAGTGTAGAATCGCAAAACCTGGCCTGGGCATTTAGCAACAAAATGGTCCGGGGCTTAAGTGGTTAAAAAGGGCCTGCAATATATGAATCTGGCACCATAGAAAGCCGTTTTGGTTCACATGTCGTGCGAATATTATGCAGCTCAAAACGCATCCAATTCGCATATACTGTGTGTGAACCGGGGGGGGCCAATATAAAACAATTGTAGAAATTGTTGGTTCTAATTTCTTTTGGAAGATTCCCCAATTTCATACATCCGCTCCATAAAGGAATTCATGTTCACAAAGCCCAAACGAATCAACCAATCGGTTGCCTTTCTTCTCACCAGTTCTAGAATGATCCACAAAAAGTGTTTGCCAGCAAAGCCCTGTTGACCTTTTGACGACCCTCACACATTGCTAAAGTGGTTAATGACATAGAGGGTCACGCAATGGATCCTCCGATCCCAAGAGGCCCCCCGGTTGGAATTGTACAAGGCCCATTCATTCCCATATGTTATGCACAATTAGGCATTTGAACGTTTTGAGAAAACAGCCCGTTTAAATAAAGCCAGCTTCAAAATGGCACACTATACTGGAATTATCCAGACAATTGCAGCATAATTAAATTATACCATAATACAGTTCCTAAAAATCTGCCAGATAGCTCGTTAGTCTAATTGCTGTGCCCAGATAGAAAAAACGGCTGCTTGTCTGGCAGAATGGCGCAGTCATAGAAAGCTTCGGCACATTTATTTTTATTTTTTTTGATTTGTAAATTGTAAAGTGGTTTGCATTTAAATTCATATTTTTCTATCTGGCTTTCCATAAAACATCTGAGCTTCTGTTCAACATTAGCAGTGCAATATAACTTGTGTATGCTGAGGCCTCGTACACACGACAGAGAAACTCGACGTGCTTGGCACGTCGAGTTCCTCGTCTCGTTTTGGGATGAAGCCGCCGAAGAGCTCGGCGGGCCGCCTTCTCCTATAGAACAACGCGGCCAACGAGAAAATAGAGAACATGTTCTCTATTTTCTCGTCGAGCTCCTCGGCGGCTCCATCGAGCCAAAACTGTACAGACGACAGAGATTCTCGGCAGAATCCGGGTTTTGACCGAGTTTCTCGGCGAATTCTGCCGAGAATCTCTGTCGTGTGTACGAGGCCTAACAGTTCTACAATTACCAGCCCAAACCTAAAATGGTTCTTTTTAGAATCCCCTAAAAAATACTCACCATTGTTTAATCTATATATAAACCACTAACATGTCGCATGCCTTTAAGTAACACGTTAATGTCATTTCAAAAGTTGACTTCAATCTTTTATAGAACCTGCAGCTTTTATTGAAATAATACTTGGTGGTCCTGCTATGAAGGTTCAGTATGAACAGGGCCGTCTTTAAGGCAGGGGTTCACCCTAAAAAAAAAAAAAATATGTTGTCTACCATGCCATCCAGCATACTAGCGTCAGCTACAGTATGCCTTTATTTATTTTTTTCCACTGTACTCACAGTTTAATCCATTAGTTAACCACTTCCTTACTGGGCACTTAAACCCCCTTCCTGACCAGAGGACTTTTTGCAATTCGGCACTGCGTCGCTTTAACTGACAATTGCGCGGTCGTGCGACGTGGCTCCCAAACAAAATTGACGTCCTTTTTTTCCCACAAATAGAGCTTTCTTTTGGTGGTATTTGATCACCTCTGCGGTTTTTATTTTTTGCGCTATAAACAAAAATAGGGCGACAATTTTGAAAAAAAAAATATTTTTTACTTGTTGCTAAAAAATAAATAGCTCAATTTTTATTTCTCAGTCTAGGCCGATACGTATTTTACATATTTTTGGTAAAAAAAAAAAAAATCGCAATAAGCCAATGGTTTGCGCAAAAGTTATAGCACCTACAAAATAGGGGACAGAATTATTATTTTTTTTTAATAATTTTTTTTACTAGTAATGGCGGCGGTCTGCGATTTTTATCGGTGTCTGCGACATTATGACGGACACATCGGACACTTTTGACACCATTCACATTTATACTGCGATCAGTGCTATAAATATGCACTAATTACTGTATAAATGTGACTGGCATTGAAGGGGTTAACACTAGGGGGTGAGGGAGGGGTTAAATGTGTACCTTAGTGAGTGTTACTAACTGTGGGGGGGAGGGGGGTGACTGGGGGAGGTGACAGATCTGTGTCCCTATGTACAAGAGACACAGATCGGTCTCCTCTCTCCCTGACAGGACATGGATCTGTGTGTTTACACACACAGATCTACGTCCTTGTCTCTGTAACCGCCGATCGCGGGAGCCTGGCGGACATCGCGGCCGCCAGGCACGCGCATCGGCATCCCAGTGATGCGGCGCGCTCGCGCCCCCCCCAGTGGCCAGGAGGAGCGGAGGCCGTATAAAGACGGCCACTCAGAGAAGTAGAACCACCCTGTGGCCGTACAAAGTCGTACGGCCTTCGGGAAGTGGTTACGTTTCAGACTCCCGCGGCGAGTAGGTGTT
The DNA here is from genome assembly GCF_905171775.1 of Rana temporaria. Lineage (NCBI taxonomy): Eukaryota > Metazoa > Chordata > Amphibia > Anura > Ranidae > Rana > Rana temporaria. The sequence goes on along the minus strand of NC_053492.1, from coordinate 461,801,851 downwards.
CCTATGAAGAGGGGAACATGATTGACGGCCGGCTATGGCGCGTCACGCTTCCCGAAAATAACCGAAATAGGCTCTTCACGGCGCCTGCGCAGTCAGCTCCTAGTCTGTGCGCAGGCACTGTATAGCGCCGTGAAGAGCCGAGTCCTACTCCGGCTATTTTCGGGAAGCGTGACGCGCCACAGCCGGCCGTCAATCATGTTCTCCTCTTCATAGGAACGACTATTCCCCGCGGGAGTCCGAAACAAAACTAATGGATTAAACTGTGAGTACAGCGCAAAAAATAAAAATAAAGGCATACTGTAGCTGACGCTAGTATGCTGGATGGCATGGTAGAAAGTTGTTTTTTTAGGGTGAACCTCCGCTTTAAGGCAGGGAAAAAGGGCAGCTGCCCTGGGCCCTGTCATTGTTGTGGGGCCCAAAGCAGCTGCCTCATACTTGCCAACTATCCCAGTTGAAATTCCCTTGTGTGAAGTGTTAGTCTTGTGTTGTGTCCCAATATCTCAGTGTGAAATACTGCTACTAATGCTGCCCAGCTCTGCCCTATTGTTGTGTACAGATGACCCACCTGTAGACCCTGGGCTAGATTCAGGTATCATTTACGGCGGCGTATCTCCAGATAATTTCAAATCTGCGTCGGCGTAGCTTAACGCCGATTCTCCAAGGCAGATACGTTGAAACAATAGGCTTCCTCCGCCGACATAACTTGAATGAGGCGGCGTATAATTGCGTGCAATATTACGTTGGCCGCTAGGGGTGCTTCCATTGTTTTCGGCGTAGAATATGCAAATTACCTAGATACGCCGATTCACAAACGTACGTACGGCCGGCACAATTTATTTACGTAGTTTACATAAGGGTTTTTCTGCGTAAGGTTGCTCCTACTATTAGGTGGCGCAGCCAATGTTAAGTATGGACGTCGTTCCCGCTTCGAAATTTTAATTTTTTACGTCGTTTGCGGAAGTCGTTCACGAATAGGGCTGGACGTAATTTACATTCACGTCGAAACCAATACGTCGTTGCGCCGTACTTGGGAGCAATGCACACTGGGATATGTACACGGACGGCGCATGCACCGTCCGTACAAAACGTCAATCACGTCAGGTCATCATAGATTTACATAAAACACGCCCCCCTTCCACATTTGAATTACGCTGGCCCCATTTACGCTACGCCGCCGAAACTTACGGAGCAAGTGCTTTGTGAATACTGCACTTGCTCCTGTAAGTTGCGTCGGCGTAGCGTAAATACAATACGCTGTGCCGCCGTAACTATGCGCGCCCCTACCTGAATCTAGCCCCCTGTGTTTACATGTAAATAACCGTCATTCATATGTAAATAACGGGAGGATTCATATGTAAATAACTGAGGCCGGTGGCATTCATATGTAAATAAAGGTGGCATTCATATATATATCATATATATATCATGCCCCTCTGCAGTGAAGAGATGTGCTGTAACCTTTAGCAACCAATCAGTGAGCAGTATTACTGTACAAGAATTTCAAGCAACCAATCAACAATAAGAAATCATGTGCTGTCACCTCTAGCAACTAATCAGTGAGCCGTAATGTGTGCTGTAACCTCTAGCAACCAATCAGTGAGCAGTATTACTGTACAGTAACCTCTAGCAACCAATCAACAAAAAGAAATTGTGTGCTGTAACCTCTAGCAACTAATCAGTGAGCCGTAATGTGTGCTGAAACCTCTAGCAACCAGTCAGTAAGTGGTAATGATAAGCTGTAACCTCTGGCAACCAATCGCAATCACTGCCTGATCTGATACAGTAAACTGATTTTAAGTCCAGCTGATATTTTTTGTATGTCTCAGAGCAGGTGGAGAGCAAAATTGCATGGAGGGGCCCAAGAGTATGAACACCCTGGCCTCAGTTCTCCACCCACTTCATAAGGGCCCTAGTCATAGCCCACCAATGTCACTTGGATTTCACACCCAAACACCCAACACAAAGTACAATAACTTTTATCATGCACAGAAAGTTCCATGAACACAATGTACACTAATATTGGAATACGTTGCTTAAAACACGGAGCCCCCCCCCCCCCGGGGGCCCCAGAAATTATACCTCTGACAGTGTTTTAAGGAACAGATTCCAACAGTACTGCTATTAGTAAGTAGTACTTTCTGTGAATGATAAAAGTGATATACTGTGTGCTGGATGTGTTTCTACATCTTTGTGATGTGAAATTATAGATCATTTACAAATACATGAAGCTGACTATGTATTTACATGTTAAAGATGAATGTTCCTCCGTGTTTCCCCTGCAGGAGTCCATGAAACTCATCGAGAACCCAGAACAGTTGAAACTCTTTGATAGAAAAAGGACATGCAATATGTGAGTGCATAGGCGTGTGCACAGGGTGTGCCAGGTGTGCCCAGGCACACCCTAATCACCCTGTGCTGCACAGATTCCCCCTGCTGCTTGGCTGCAGAGAAAGGGACTCTGGAATCTCTGTCCTCAGCCCTTTTCTGTGTCTCAAAATTGACATATCAGGGGTCGGTTTAGGCCCCTGATATTTCACAAAAGCCCCCCAATGGTGCTCCTAAAAAACTGTAGGGCCTGGTACACACGATAGGATTGATCCGCGGATACGGTCCGCCGGACCGTATCCGCGGATAAATCCTCTGAGGATTTTGATCCGATGGAGTGTACACACCATCGGATCAAAATCCGCGCCGAATTCCCATCGCGGTGACGTGTCGCGCCGTCGCCGCGATGATGACACGGCGACGTGCGCGATGCTGTCATATAAGGATATCCACGCATGCGTCAAATCATTACGACGCATGCGAGGGATGGGTTCGGACGGATCGATCCGGTGAGTCTGTACAGACCACCGGATCGATCCGCTGGAGCCGATTCCAGCAGATAGATTTGTTAGCATGTCTACAAATTTTTAACTGCTGGAAATCGGAAATATCCACGGATAAATATCCGCTGGAACGTACACACCAGGGGATCTATCTGCTGAAACCGATCCGCTGAGATTTTTCAGCGGATGGATCCTCTTGTGTGTATGGGGCCTAAAAGAAAATTGTAAGGTTGCGGGTTCAACTAGACCCGGGCTTTAAGGGCTATCTGGATGTATGGAACTCTCCGATGCATCGACCAGTGAGAACATCCACACAGAGATATGGTATGTCAAGACTAGGCTTTATTTCTCATGCGTACTTGTACATAATCAAATCATACAATAAAGGAACGCCCTTGTCCCAGCCAATCATATTTAAGAAATTAGGTTATAAAGGTAATATTCGTCACAATTATACACCGTGTGTAAAATATAGCAATCTGTCTTCTGTGTGCCCGACTAAATCTGGTTTCTACTGCACCTTATCTTTTGTTATTGTTGTTTGCTCAGTACATAATAACAAATGGCAAGGTTGTTGTTAGTTTCTATGTAACTAGTCCTAGAAGCTCTGGGTAAAAGGATACATAAACATACAAGCATTCATTACTATGGGGGAACTCTAGCAAGCCTTATAATGCATTGATATTATGGGGGAACTCTAGCCTTTCAAAAGTAATAAAAACCTATTGTAAAAAAATATTGTAAAAAATATATATATTTTTAAAAGTAATAATAAAATTAAATAAAAATAAACTACTGACAACAGTCCTTGCCCACTGACACCATCAACTGTTTTACTGACACTGTCCATTGCCATATATATATATATATATATATATATATATATATATACGCATGTGTTTGAGCTTTGGGGTGCACACCCTAATGTAATAGGCTGCGCACACCTATTTGTGAGTGTGATATTTTGATGTGATTCTCAGGGAGGTGATACTGACTATACTACAGAAATCTGTATCGGTGGTTGTTTTTTATTACTCATTTTTAGGCACTTTTATGAACCATGAAAAAACTACAAAAAAAGTCCCTATGAAAGCACCTTATTTTGGAGTCCTCAATAACCCCTTTTCACATTGGAGTACCTCAATCAACCCCCCCCCCCCCTTTTACATCAAAGTCTTCCGTCTCATCCCTTTTGACATCATAGTTCTCACCTTTTTTTTTTTAGAAGAGAGTTTCCGTGGTGCATGGCCCTCCATGTTTCTCAGCTCTCCATGTTTCTCCTGAATAATTTCATGAAACACGTTGAGAACCCAGAACAGTGGAAACTCTTTGATAGAAAAAGGACGTGCAATATGTATGTGTGATATTTTGATGTGATTCTGTGGGAGGTGATATTGACTGTACTACAGAAATCTGTATTAGTGGTTGTTTTTTTTCAGGCACTTTTATGAACCATAAAAAACTACAAAAAAGTCCCCAGGAGAGAGCACCTTATTTTAGAATCCTCAGTAGCCCCTTTTCACTTCGGAGTACCTCAGACAACCCCCCCTCCCCCTTTTACATCAAAATCTTCAGTCTCATCCCTTTTGACATCAGAGTTCTCAGCCCCCAACTTTTTTTTTTTTACAAGAGAGTTACCATGGTGAATTGCCCTCCATGTTTCTCAGCCCTCCATGTTTAATCCTGAAGAAGTCCATGAGACACGTCGAGAACCCAGAACAGTTGAAATGCTCTGATAGAAAAAGGACATGCAATATGTATGTGTGATATTTTGATGTGATTCTGGGGGAGGTGATACTGACTGTACTACAGAAATCTGTATCAGTGGTTGTTTTTTATACAAATTTTTAGGCACCTTTATGAACCATAAAAAAAAAAGAAAAAACAAAGCCCCAGGGGAGAGCACCTTATATCAGAGTCCTCAGTGGCCCCTAAGTCAACCCCCCCCCCCACCACCACCACCACCACCACACACACACACACTTTACATATCAGAGTCTTCAGTCTCATCCCTTTTAAAATCTTAGCCCCCTCCCTTTTTTTGTACAAGAGAATCCTATTTCCCAATCTTCATCAGTATGGCAGTGGGTGGGAGGTGGGACAGGATAAATGGATGCAGTTTCCTCTCCTATTCAGAATGCTGGGAATGACCTGAATGCCACAAATTCTGGATTAGGGTCATCTGTTTTCATAGTGCATGTCCCACCTGCATGGAAATGGTTGTGAAAATACCAAACGCAGCATAGTGCCCCCCCATGAGATGAAAAACCTTGACTTATAGTGTAGCAATTGGACCTGAATGTATAAAAACAAAAAAATAGGCAGGGCATGTTGAAGTGGTGTACTCATGATGAAGAAATTTGTTTTTTTGTTATTTTTGGATATGTTTTATAACATTATTAGAAAACCATGGGTTTTTGTTTTTTTATTTTCACAATTTTCAGTCTTTTTTTTTCATTCATATAATAAAAAATTAAAAACCCAGTGGTGCTCAAATACCAACAAAAGAAACCTCTATTTTTGTGGAAAAAATTATATAAAATTATATAAATTTAAGTAATTTATATATGAATGAAGAAAAGAAAAAGAGGCTATGTTTGGACTTCGATGGTACTGTATATTAACTGGTATTAAACAGTCAAGATTAAGATAATTACAAAAATGTATTACGAAAAGTATATATAATCACATATTCACAGAATAAAAATAAATCATAACAAACATGAAGAATATTTTATACATCCTATCATCACAAACATAGATACCATCCATATATTATTTAGGTGCTCTACATGTTTCGTGGGTTTATATTAACCACTTCTTAAGGAGCCTTCTATGATCGGATGGCATATAAAAAAAGTTTGTCATGTAACTAGAAAATAGAAACAAACATATACAGTAAAACCTTGGTTTGAGAGTAACTTGGTTTGAGAGCGTTTTGCAAGACAAGCAAAAATGTTTTAATAAATTTTGCCTTGATATACAAGTGATGTCTTGAGTAGCGTCATGTCACAACTGAGTATAAAAAAGAAGAGAGGAGCCTCTAAGTGTAGAAATATGGTTACATTTAACGAAGGTACAACATTTAGCAACTTATTGCTACACTTAGATATACCGTATTTATTGGCGTATAACGCACACTTTTTTCCCCTTAAAATCAGGGAAAAATCGTGGGTGCGCGTTATACGCCAATCCCCGCTTTCTGAGCGCCGCCGCCGACATATACCGAGTGCAGTACACTCGGGTACACTCGGCTGGGTTCGGCCACGCTCAGCTCCGCGCGGGAGAAGAGCGAAGAAGCGGGGAGGACACCACGAATGCCTCAGACGGAATGCCGGACCGGACAAGGCTGCCGATTGACGCCGGGCAACTGTAAGTAACTGTATCTGTAAATTGTCAGTATTTCTTTTTTTCCCTAGGATTCTCCTCTAGGTTTGGGGTGCGCGCTATACGCCGGTGCGCGCTATAGGGCGATAAATATGGTACTTTGATATACAAGTGCTTTGGATTACAAGCATGTTTGTGGAACAAATTATTCTCGCAATCCAAGGTTTTACTGTACATGTTATTCATAAGATACATTTACAGTAAAACCTTGGATTGCGAGTATAATTTGTTCCAAAAACATGCATGTAATCCAAAGCACTCTTAAATCAAATCAAATTTCCCCATAAGAAATAATGGAAACTCAAATGATTTGTCCCACAACCATTTATTCATAAGACCTTCAGTTTTTAGTCCATATAAAAAGATTATAGAAATGTGATAAGTTGTGTAACCATAAAATGTCCATCCATAATTGGAAGCCTCCACAAGGGGATTAGAAGCAAAATCCAGCAGGAGCTCCAGAGTATAAAAGAGAAGAGAAGCGCCTCTAATGCCGCATACACACGATTGGAAATTCCGACAGCAAAAGTCCATTGTGAGCTTTTGAATGGAAATTCCGACCGTGTGTAGGCTCCATCTGACTTTTGCTGTCGGAATTTCCATCAACAAAAGATTGAGAGGTGGTTCTCTAATTTTCCGACGGAAAAAATTCCTATTGGAAAATCCAATCGTCTGTAGCAATTTTGACATGCAAAATTCCGATGCATGCTCGGAAACAATTCAACGAATGCTCTGAAGCATTGAACTTCATTTTCTCAGCTCGTCGTAGTGTTGTACGTCACCGCGTTCTTGACGGACGAAAGTTCAGAGAACTTTTGTGTGACCGTGTGTATGCAAGCCAAGCTTGAGCGGAATTCCATCGGAAAAAACATCCAAGGTTTTTCCGATGGAAAATCTGATCGTGTGTACGTGGCATTAGAAGCAAAACCCAGCAGGAGCTACAGTAGTACAGAGTATAAAAGAGAAGAGAGGAGCCTCTTATGCCCCGTACACACAATCAGAATATCCGATGGCCTAAAATCAATACGTTTTCCCATTTTTTTGTGGTAAAAGTAGGTGCCTCGGCTTATATTTGGGTCGGCGTATACTCGAGAATATACGATATATCAATTTAATTTATAACATTTTCATTTGGGTACAGTGTTGCATGATCACGCAATCGCCAGTTAAAAATAGCACAGTGCCGACTATAAAAAAAATGCCCTGGTCATGAAGGGTGTAAAACCTTCTGGAGGTCAAGTGGTTAATGCTCTGAATTCCTCCCAAACCCCTTCCTTTATTTAGAGGAAGCCGTTCTCAGAGGCTCTGGAGGGATCTGCACTTGTTGTTAGAATGAGACACGTCAAGTACGTACAACCCGATATGCAAATCTGATAATGATTTTCTCTCCTCTGAACGCATGCTTTTTAATGGGCCTGGCACAGTTAGTCAGTGTGGATGTTGTCCAAGTTTCCTACTGCGCCCCTGGCTAAAATAAATAAGTCATTTGGATTGTGGAAGACCGTTGCATCACTTTCCTTAAATTCATAACTAGGTGTTACAGATAATAAGTGATCATTGTCCCGCACACCGTGTCACAAGTTTAACGTTCTGCTTAGTGTTACAAGTGGCTCCAGCCCTTCCTTCCAGGCATTTCCTTCCTTCTTCTGTGTGACAGGCTGCTAGGGGAGGGCTGGGAGCGTATAAAGTTGGGCACAGACTTTTAGGCATGACACACACCTCTACGAGTGCGGTTTTTCCTCTTGTTACCAGCTGGAATACTTGCACTTTTCTTGCTTCCACCTTTCCCGCCTAGCTGCCAGCACACTACTCATCGACAATAATAATGCTTCTTCTCTACGGCGTTTGGGTGCTGGTCACCTGGTCAGAATTGGCACTGTTGGCTTCATCATTGGCTGAGCGCCAACGAGAGTTTCTGTGCGTCGATCAAGCCTGTTACTCTGTGTCCTGGAGCAGCAGGAGATATGCAAGAGCAAGAGAAGAATGTGAAGGTAACCAGCAAGACCTGATGACGGTGAAAAGCTCTGAGCAAGAAGAGGTCGTTTCTCGATTCCTTTCCAAGGTGACGGAAAATATAAAGGTTTGGATTGGGATGAAACCCAAAAAGGGATGCACAGATGTGAACCTGCCTCTACGGGGCTTTACCTGGGTCACCGGTGAGAGTGACGCAAATTCTATTCTCTGGAAAGATGATGAACAGAAGTGTCCTAAGTCCGATGACCTTTGTGTCACCATGAACAATAGGGGCACCTGGGAGGAGACCGACTGCACGTTCAAATCGGATGGCTTGTTGTGCGAATCCAGTCACTCCGTGTCTTGTGAACCACTGGTGATACCAGATGACTACAATGTCATTTATTTTCACAAAAAATATGGCATGGGCCTTAGTTTCAGCCACTTCTATCCTTCTGACACCATGGCCAAGATATCTTCATACCAGGACAATCTGATCTGTAAAGATAATGGAGATGGACAATCAAAATGGACCAAGGAGACCCCAGGAGCCTGGCCTTGTGAGATCGAGGATGGAGGGTGTGAATTTGAATGTACGGTTGTAAATGGCACCCCGGAATGTAAGTGCCCCCCAGGATCAACTCTTAAACAGGACAAAAAGTCATGCTCCTCACGTTGTGATCCCAACCTCTGTAGCCAGGACTGTGACCCAAACTCGAAGCCGCCTAGTTCTCCCTGCAGTTGCTATGAGGGTTACCTTGCAGAAGATGGGAAGACCTGTTTAGATGATGATTGTGCAACCCACCCCAACCTCTGCGGGTACCTCTGCACCAAGAGCAAGGGCAGCTTCACCTGTGGCTGCAAATCTGGATATAAAAATGTCACCTCTGGCTGTGAGATTCCTGGTGAGTGTGGCGTGAAATGTCAAGACGTTGACGAGTGTGAGACCACCATATGCGAACACGCGTGTGAAAATTTCCCTGGCGGCTTCAAGTGTGTTTGCGATGAAGGGTTTGTCCTTAGCAAAATCAATCCCAGAAAATGCAAAAGGGTCTGCAATACATCTGACTGTGAGGCTGAATGCAATACGAAAAGCTGCTATTGCCCAGATGGGTATATCTTGGGTGAGAACAAGGAATGCATGGATATAGATGAGTGTTTGGACAGCCCATGTGAGGGCTCTTGCACTAATTTATTTGGGTCTTTCAAATGTACCTGTCCAGAGGGCTACACTGTCCACAGTGCTGAATGTGTTCCCGATGGGACGGAAGGACCAGGAGGAGTTGCTACAGAAGCCACATCACCAGAATCCTTCCCACAAGTGACCTTCAGCATAGAACCAGCTATACTGCTAGGGATTTGCATTGGGGTTGTATCCATGTTGACTGTCCTGATAGTTATGGTGTGTTACATGCTGAGGAAGCACTACATGGATCAGCATGACCTTGACTACAAGGTTAATAACAATGAGAAGTATGTTGTACTTCAGCAGGTAAAGACGATTCCACAATGGAGATTCTAGTGGTGACAATCAGGGCCGGCCTTTGGTGTTCAGGCGCCCTGTGCGAGCTAATCCTGTGGCGCCCCCCCATCTTCACCCCTCGCCCCCTGGTCACCTAAACTGACTTACCTTTCGGTGGACGGTGCGGCTTTGCATTTAAAAATGGCGTCACTGCGCATGCTCCGTCTGCCCGAGAATAGCCAAGCGTTTTCTGGCTTTCCCGTGCAGCGGCAGCGCATGTGCCTGTCGGGGCCCGGCAGCAGCCAATTTTTTTCAGGTGCCGCAACCGATGCGTTGCTCTTCACCCAGTCCCATGGCAGGGGGACCTGGCAGCGCCTGCTGCTGTGACTCATAGGAGTCGGACTCCTGTGATGATCATGTGAGTAACTGACTGCGACTCACATTCTGCAAGCTGTGATGGCCGCACGGCGCCCCTGTTGCCCATGGCACCCTGTACGGCCGCACAGCTCGCACACCCCGAAGGCCGGTCCTGGTGATAATGGTATAGACTCTCAACCAGGAGGACACTGACAATGACGTGATGTTTCGGGACAAACAGTTATCTTGGCTAAATACCGACCCCACTGGCTGAACCTGCCTTCAGACATGGGCAACTACTGTGACTATTGGGGCTTAAAGGAAAAATATAGAGTTATTTTTTAGTAAGCATGTATGTAGGAGTCTTGTATAAAAAATGAATTGAACGCATGTCACCAAACGTTCCCTTAGGCCCCTTTCATACTGGGGCGGCGTCGGCGGTAAAGTGGTGCTTTACCGTCAATTTTACAGCGCTATTCGGCCGCTAGGGGGGAGTGCTTTTACCCCACGCTAGCGGCCGAGAAAGGGTTAAAACCACCGCAGAGGCACTTTGCCGACGTTTCGAGGTTACAAAGACCTCTTCATCAGAGCCCAGACAATTTTTTTTTTTTCAAATATATACTTAGACCCCCTTTGTGTTATTATCACAGTGTTTAACTTAAAGTATTCCAAAACCCACAACAGTAAAACAGTCTGTATATGCAGTAAACTTGAGTAAAGCATGTTTGTTATACTCACTGTCAGGACCGCCATCAGGGGGGTACAGGCAGTACACCTGTAAGGGGCCCAGATGGCAACCCCCCTTAAAAAAAAAAAAAAAAAAAAAAAAGAGCTCCCCATGGCCCAGATAAATTATTATTTTATTTCTTTTTATCTCTTATATATATATATATATATATATATATATATATATATATATATATATATATATATATATATATATATATT